>NW_009211588.1:0-8595 GCF_000690835.1 Fulmarus glacialis | reverse complement strand
GGGGGCCTCCCACTACAGAGCGGGGAGAGCGGTGCCCCCAGCCGGCCCCTCCATTTGGGAGGGCACCTGCCCCACCCAAGTGGGCTCTGACCCTTTTCTCTCCCCCCACATCCCCAGACTGGCCCTGCAGCACGGGGATGGACACGTCGTGGATTACCTCTGCCAGCCCGTCATCGACTACATCCTCAAGAGTCAGCTCTACATCAACGCCTCCGGCTAAGCGCCAGAGGTCTCGCAGCGAGACAGCCCTCGTGTCCCGCCTGCCTACAGCTCTCCATCACTCTTTTCTCTCTCTCTCAGTCCGTGTCTCCATCTCTCTCCCCACCCCATGGCCTCCTGCCCGTGTCTGCCTCTCACTCCCGGCGCCAACGCTCCATCGTGCAGCAATGTCCAGGGAACCGCCGCACGGCCCCGAGGGGAATGGTTTGGTCTCTTTTTTGGGGGAACCGCGCCCTCCCCCTAGTACGTGGGGAGGGAAGGGGGACCGGTAAAAGAGTGATGTGCTCGGTGCGCTCGAGGGGAGGCGGCTCCGGCACCCCCCTTCCAGCATGTCACTGGGAAATGGTCCCCCCGGTCCGTCCTCCCAGCATGCTCAGAGCAGGGGCTTCCTCTTCTGCATCATCTTACAGTACTTAAGCTCAATAAATCTAGGTGGACTTTTTTTTTCTTAAATAGTTTTAGTGCGAGCCCTTTGGATCTCTCAACACGATGACCAAACGAATCCTGGTTGGCAGCAGGCAGTTGTAACCCAACTGGCTTGGTGCCCCACGGCAGGTGAACCTCCTCAGGCCGGCAGTAGGACAACCCAGCTAACAAAATCCTCCTCCTGGCCATGAAAAAAAAAAAAAAAATCACGGAGAGGGCATTTCTGAAGGGGAGCAGAAGCCTTGGCAAGCATCGCTGCCAAAGCATTGCTAGGGGGGATGTAGTGTCTCACCTTTCCTTGGCTGCAAGTGAACCCAAGCCACCCCCTAGGCAAGCGGAGCTGGGGTGATGCTCTACTCTGACCCCGTGTCGGAGGGGGCACCCCACAGCACCTAGAAAGGGACCTGCCATTTATGAAGCCAAGAAACAAGGGAGGAAGAAGCAGGTGGTGACCCAAAGCCTCCGGTGAGAATTTGCCCCAAACCCGGCTGAGCCTTACGGGGGCTGGGTCCGTCCCCATCCTCTAGCCTCCAGATCTCCATTTCTGTCTGTAAACTTCCCCCTTCTCTCTCCGCTCCTACCTTCTTCCTCTCCTCGAAGAGTTTATTAAATGCATGATACTTTCCCCCTCCCAAACCGGCTGTGGCTACTTTGCACATCCCTTGGGACATGCCAGGTTCCTGCTCTCCTACCTGTGACGTGCCCCCAGATGCCGGGGATGGAACCTAGTGGAGATGCTCATATTAAAAGCGGGGTAGGTAACATGGAACAAAGGAAAATTATTTAAGTCCTGCGGAGAGGAGGGTTGCTGAAGCAGGCTGTTGTCCTTCTGAGCATCCCTAGGGAGCAAGGACCCTGCGCAGCCCCTGGGAAAGGTCACAGCCACAAGGAGGAAGGTACAGTCCTGCTTTACTCCTCACCTTTTCCTCTCCCTTTGCTCCGTCTAACCTCGTATCGCTTTGGGTATAGCCCTGCTGCCCTATAGCTCCTGGACATCTGCCCACTCCCCACAAATTTGCCTGACCAGGCTCAGGCTAGCCCACCCCACCACCCTCTCCCAAAGCACACCCATTGCCCATGCCGGCTTTGTGGCTTTCCCAGGGCAGCGCTATGACTAGCTGCTGGTTCCCAGCAAGGGACAGTGTTGCGTTGAGACACCTGAAGGCTGAGAGTCCTCCAGGGTGTTTCAGGGAAAGATCTGAAATTACCTGGTGTTTTTTTTTTTTTTCCTTAAACATCTACGAAAGGTCACAAGTTGCTCTCATGGAAGCTCCAAAGATGAGACGTTGAGTTAAATTTGGTGACCTGCTGGGTGCTGCTGGCATCTCTGTAACAGCAAGCAACTTTGGACAAAACAAGATAGCCTACAGCCACGTGCTCCTTGCAGCGGGAAGGGTTTTACGAGCAGTAGCTAACGACTTCGAGGAGGGTACAGCCCTTCCCAAAAGGGAAAGCAAGAGAGACAGAAGTGATGTGACTTGCCCAAAGGCCAGAAGAGGTCTTTCCTTGCCAGGGATTTCCCTCCACGTGGTAAGGCTTGTTTGGGAACTGTCATAAATTCAGCAGCTGAATCTCTCAGAGCCAGCTCTGGTGTCTCCAGGTGGTTGAGTATGTACCCCATGGGGTGAGGAGATAGAGAGATGCCAAAGCAGAGAGGGTGGCAGGAGCTTGCGGGACTTGGAGTGCAGGGACGCCTCTTCTCCAGGGAGGTCTTCAGCCAGTTCAAGCTGCTGACCAACACCCTACGGAGCTCCCTTAGCTAACACGCTGGGCAGGTGCCCGTGGTGGGACATCTCATCCATGAGACACCCAACGTACATAAGCCAGTAGCTAGACTCCTCTCCACCCGTTTTTCTCACGTGTTCAGTTTTTCAGTCTTTCCTTCCTCTCCATCCCAACCCAGAAGTTATTTCAGACAGCAGCCTCCTCTCCTTGCCAGACACCACCCATGTTTCTTAGCTCCAAGCCGGAGGAGAAAAAGCAACGGTAGCAACCAGCCTCCAAAACACACACACACACACATAGAGAGGGGGAGCGATGCCTCTTTGAAGGGGGAGGAAGGACAGTGGGTTTTACATGAGGAAAAGACACAGGGAAATAAAACAAAGGAGATGGAGAAGCAAGGCAGGCGGCGCGTCCGAGAGGCATCTCAAATCCTCCCTCCCTCCCTCAGGTACGTGAGATGGGACGCAGGGGAAGCCAGGCTTCCCGTCCCATCGCGGTTAGGACGGCATGCCTTAGAGACGTAGCGTTGTGGTACGGATGATGAGTATATTCTGTCTTACTAGTCTTACCTGCGCCTTCGTGTATCCGCTCGGTAAAACTCACGGTACGGGGGGGTGGGACGGGGGGTTTGTAACAGGTCATTCAGCTCTGGGACTGGTTTGGAAAATGTCTTTGTGTGGGTATGGGAAAAAAAAAAAAAAAATTATCCCTGAAGACCCATGCGACCGCCGGGGAGGTGAGGACCGGGGTTTCCAGGGTGCAGGGGAGGGGTGGGAAGAAGCTCGTGGGTTTTGGTCTTTGAACCTCCACTTTTAAACAGTGCAATTTGCTGAAAGAGAAATGAACTTCAAACGCCTTTTGGGGGGAAAAAAAAAAAAAAAAAAATAAAGGGGGGGAGGGAAAAGGGTTGAAGTTGCCATGCCAGCGATTTCACCTTTGTCAAAAGTTTTGGAGCCTATTTTTTTTTTTTTCCTTCTGTTGCTCTATGAAAAAAACGGTCATTGACAAAAAAACTTTATCAGCAAAATGTTTAAATTATGTAATAAACAAAACAAAACAAAGATGTTACTGGTGTCATTTCAAAACAGCCCAAAGACCGAGTCAGCACGAAGAGAGCAAGCGGCTGCACTGCTGGGAGAACTGATGGCCAAACTCACCCGAAACAGGGAGCTAGAGAAAATAAACCAGTAGGCAAGATCCAGCCAAAAGTATTCGTTATTTATTGACCTCCCCCCTTTCAAAAAACCCAGCTCGTGGAAAAATAAAGTCAGGTCCATAATACCTGTCCCTATGCTGTACAACGGGAGAAGGAAGACATGCCAGAGGCAAGAATACATCTCGCTTAAATAAAAGGCAGACATAGTACCTGGTATATCCTCATCAAGCAAAAGCGTGGGAGCTGCTTTATCAGAGAATCAGAGCTAACGAGGGGTGAGTGAGTCCCCCAAAGCGTCCTCCTCCATCCAGGACCTCCTCTTTCACCACCACACAGGTCAGGGGACTTCAGCAGAGTTGACTTCCAGCATCTGCCAGCTCTTTTTTTCCCCCAAATGGTATCTAAGCTGGGAGTGGTGTCAGAACGGAGCTGGACCCGCGGGAAAGCTGCAGGTGGGTGAAGGGAGCACTGTGGTCTTCAGCTCCTCCAAGCTCTGCTCAGATGTAGGGTGGGAAACCCCTCTGGACAACTAGTTAAGCCTCTGAGAAACCACCCAGGAGGGAGGGAGGGAGGAAGGGGCAACGGGCAGCACCAAACCAGAGGCGGAGACACGCTCAAGACATCTTCAATATTTTTTTAAACCATTCAAATCAGGGTGCTGGCACTACAGCAGGATGGGATCAGGCCTTCAGACATGAGAGCTCGTGGCTGCAGACCCCTGGAGACGGCCTCCATTGCCGTGACAAGTGCTGCAGGGTCCTGGGTGCTTCTGCAGAGGGGACACCACCTTGTTTCTCCTGGGCTCTGGGACACCCAGGAAGCTGCCTGGTACCAAACTGATGGGTCTTGGAAGGAAAGGTTGTGCTTGAGCTTGTTAGAGGATGGTAAGGAGACCTGCGCTTGCCCAGGAGGAGCTTTGACAAGAAAGCCTTCCCTCAGGGACTTGAAAAGAAGTGCAGGAGAAAGCAAGGGGACCATCTCCTCCCGGCTGAAGGGAGCAGGTAGAGCAGGAAAGACTTTCCACTTCAGGAGCCCCGGCAGTTCTCTCTGCTAACCTGCTGGCGTGGGACCCCCCTCTTCCTCCAGCCAGCGCATCACTGTGAGCTCAAAGGCAGCCAGCAGCTTTTTTTGCCCCCCTCCCCTTTAGCAAACCAGTAACCACCTCACTGAGAAGCACCGTGGAAGACCTGCAGCTTATGAAAAGGGTCATCAGTGGCGTCTGATGCCAAATCTCTAAGCCCCAGCAAACCCATGCCAGCACCACTCCCAGCAAGATGAGGACTGGGCAGGCTGGGAGGAGAAAGCCATGTGAAGCATCACTGGTGCCACAGCTCAAAACTCATCTCCCTCAGCTGCCTCTTCACGTTGCCCGCTCCCTGCCTCCTGAGCTACTGAAGACCCCGTGGAGAATATGAGGAGGAGGTGGTGGTGGAAAGGGGATCCACAGGGAGTGGAGAACCTCTCAGCCATGAACTTCAGGCTTTGAACTGTGCAAACTCCCAAGGTTGACACCAAGCAACGCCCACCTGCACCTCAGAGAAATGTTGGAGGAATGGGCTGTTCTTCAGCCAGTAGCACCTTCACGCAACCAGGCGTCTCCGAGGGACGGACCACTTTGAAAAATGAGGGACTCTCCAGAGCCAGCGTGATGATGCGAACTTCGCTGAACTTGAGGGTAAGGATCAGTTCAACACAATCAAATGAAGCCAGTCCTGCCAGGTTTGGGGAGGGCAGCTGGGCCAGGCTCTCCTGCCTTCAGCCTGGCAGGCGCTGCAGCCTTTCCAGAGCTCGCTCATGGCAATTCAATGGCTTTTGTGTTGTAGCAGCCTGGAGGAAGATTCTTCTGGATATCCTCCAGGTTCTTAATATCCGCCAAGATCTCATCAATGCTGCTCTCCAGCGTCCGGACTCGGGTCTTCTGCAGTGCGGCTGTCTGCTCCAGCTCCGACATCTCATCCTTCAGCTGGTTGCTTCTGGTTTTGGCTTTGCTAAAATTCATCTCGAGCTGCTTCAGGCCGTCCTCATCCACAGCACCAGGCTGGTCTATTGCACAGGAGGAAAACAAGGAAGAGGGAACCATGGATGGAGGCTGAGGACCAGATCTTTCTAGATACTTCATCTCCATCCTGCTGCCCAGCCCACTTACAGGCATCATCTGATGCAGCTTCCCGCTAAACTCCCAGCACCCCTGCCTAGACCCCAGCAGTGACCTGTCTCCATCCACGCCCTCCAGCAGCGTCGCAAAACCTACTCATCAGACGCAGCAGCTCTTCCAGGGCACTCAACGTCTCCTGCACGATCACCCCTGCCTGGCCAGCCTTGGCGTGGACCCTCTGAGCTTCCTGAGCTGTCTGAAGAAGTCAAGGTGGCAGCTGTAAGGTGAAGTCTAGCCCAAAAGGCAACAGGGAAGGGGGCAAGGCGAAGGAGACAGGGACCCACCTCCTGTATCACAGCAGCATCCGCCTCAACCTCCGAGAGCTTCCTCTCAAATTCACCATCCACTTCCTTGGCCTCACGCTGCAGGGCGGCCACTGCCTTCTCCAGGGCGAGGACACCATCGGCGGTCTTGTTGGCTTCCACCTTCAGCCGCGTAATCTCCTAGGGAAGGCAAAGGCACGATCAGAGGGGCAGAGCATGGCTGAAATCAGTCTGGGTGCACCAGGGCGCACAGCTGGTGGAAACTGGTTCCTTCTACAGGGACCCAAAATTATCGCAGGCTGTCCTGCGTCCTCTCTGTTCTCCCACCAGTTGCTCCAGAGAGTTGTTTCTATGACCATGGCTCAACCCCTTCTGCACACATCAGCAAATCCCTGGGGAATTGCAACGCACATCTGGGAGTTGAACCCACCAACACCAATTCTGGGAGCTCACAAGCCTGCCAGTGACTCAGACTGCGGAAGTGGAAAAATCCCCTTGGCCACCAAAAGGTGGCTACAGTGAGATGCCACAGAGATCCTCACGGGACGAACGTGCCTGCAGAGATCCACACACACCCACTCATCTACAGCCAACTCTGGTATCTGCAGGATCCACTGTAGACAAACATCAGCCCAAAAGTCAACGCATCAGGTGCAAAAGTCAACACATTGGTCCACCGTGAAGTTGCCAACCATCTCCTCTTCTTCCATGGTTTTCCCTTCCGAACCCTTTTCTGCCAGCAATAGCTTGTCCTTACCTGCTGGATCCCCATGGTGATCTTCTTTGCTTCCCCTGCCGCGCTGCTGGCCGCCTTGGATTCGGAAGCGGCGCTGCCCAGGATCGCTTTGGCTCGGTCCGTCTTCTCCCTGGCACTTGAGACCATGCTGCTGATAATTGGTAGTCTCCTCATGGCGTCTTCAGCTTCCCTTCTCTTGTCATCTGCTTGCAGGTTAAACTCTGAAAGAAACGCATGTGGAAATAAAGCCGCTCTACCCTTGCGAGATCCCACAAGGGAGGGGAGAGGAAGGGTTTCTAGGACATTACCCCGGAGGCTCTTCAGGATCTGTTCCACCTCGTAGAAGGTGGCGTTGCCAGCACTCACGGCTTGCAGGGCTGTGCTCCTGGCGAGGTTGGCTCGGGACAGCAGCTGTGTCAGCGTCTGTGACAGGCCAAAGGGACACAACGGGCAGATGAAGGACACGGTACGGGAGCATCGGGCAGTCCCGGAGCAGTCTGCAAGGGGACGCGCTGGGGGAGAAGACCCATCAACCTGTTCCTGAACGCCTGCTATTGCCCCTGAATCAAGGCTACCATAGCCTGATCTGTCGGCAGAGGCTTGTACTGGTGCTCCTCAACCAGCTCCAGCCATCCTGAGTCATCTCAGCTCTAATCTTTCCAGGAGCAGGTCTTCAACCTGCCTCATACAGAGGAGATGTGCAGGTGAGACCCTGCACCAGCAGCTCCGCGCACACGGTGAGGTCTCCCACCGGCTCCAGAAGACCGACCCCAAGTGACTGCGTTCTGAGGAGGGCTACTATCCTGCAGCAGGTGGGCAGAGCTACGTCTCTGGGCCAGCACATAGTAGCGGTGGTGCCACGGGCATCCCACCGAGGCTCCAGCTCACACTGAAGACGACTCAAGCCGCAGCCCTCCAGCCAACCGCTTACCGCTCTCTCGCCCTCTCCCCTTCGCAGCAGCTGCTTGATTTCTTCCTCCCAGCGCCCCGCGCGGCTCCGCAGCTGCCTGTGCTGTGCCATGTAGGTGTCCACCAGGCTCAGGAAAGCACTGGCGTCCTGCTTCAGCCGGGTCGCCTCCCCCTGAAACACAGAGATGCGATGACTGCCTGGGGGTCCCAGCATCTCCCTGGTGCTCGCCGGCAACCATGGCAAGCAGTGATGGTCTCTTGCTCCTTGTGCTGCGGCCGGCTACAGGGGCAAAAGGGTGGGAAGATATATCCAATGGCTCTCCAACGGGGATGGGGCTCTGGGAAGGTCTGAGCTGCTGGCAGGGTAGCAGGGAGGGCGTAGGGGAGAGCAAAAGGGGATCTCCTGGTCCCACAGGCACAAAGCCCTCACCTCAAAGGACCCGATGTCGATCTTCGTCAGGCGGGACAGGGAGCTGAGGAGCACCAGGCTGCCCTGATAAGCCTCGTCTGCCTCGGAGGCCATCCCGTCGGCCTCAGCCTTCAGGCCTCCAGCCAACATCTTCAGTTCCTCGTACCTGCATGGATACGAGGTTGAAGAGCACGGTACCAGCCAAGCTGCCGACCTCCCACCACAGCATTAAAGCTGCCTCCTACATTGACTTGTTCATGCTCTCCAAGGCCCCAGGCAGATTTATCACACAGGGAAAGCTAATTGCAAACATCCCCCGCATCCCAGCCCCTCTGCCAAGCGGGATGTCCTCTGGCTCCTTGCTCCCGCTCCAGAAACCAAAGGTGTTTCACGCCAGCTTAACCCTCCCAGGCTCCGCAGTGGCTCGGCTAATCTCTGCCCTACCACTGGATATTTCCTCCTGCACATCCCCGTCCAGTTCAGGGCTGTTGCTTGCACCCCACCAGTGGCGTGCAAAATCCCAGCACCGTGGTGGGCTCTGGAGAGGCACCAGCCCCACCAGACAACGTGGGGCTAAATCTACCCTCAGGCTAAACC
>NW_009211587.1:0-2021 GCF_000690835.1 Fulmarus glacialis | reverse complement strand
ACAAAAGAATATTGCTCCAAAGACATGATGGAGAAAGCAAGAAAAAGACAATTTACCTTTTTCTTGCTTTTGATTATATACTTCCTTTGGCACCACAACTTAGTGGTAATTGTTCTTCTTGGCTCGCTTAGTTTAGCCAAAGAAAGGTTGAGAGGTGGTATGATAGTTATTTAGATATGTATTGAAGGGATAAAAATGAAGGTGTGTGTGGGAAGGTATGTTTCAGAGCTTCAGGGTAATGACAGGTGTAAAGTAATTTTGTATTGTTATTTGAATGTGGTATTTGATAATTTGAAAAGCAATGTTCTGGATAATTTTTTTTAAACAGTGAAATTCAGCTTAGGTTAATCATTTATTATCTTATGTTACATAAGATAATAAGGCCAGGGAGTGTGAAGGAGATGGACTCTTTTTTTTTTTTTTTAACTGTATTCTACTGGCTGAATGCTCTAGAACTTCCATTTTGGGAGCCAAGAAAACTTTTCCTTTCCTTTTGATGTGCCTGCTTTGTCTTCCCCCCTCCCCCCCGCCGTAGTTGTGTTTGTGTTTTTTTTTTTTTTCTTCCTGTTCTTTTGAAGCCTTGGAAATTGCCATATGTAAACCAGTATGTGTGTAAATTAGAATATTAGTATTTCTACTGCTATTAAAATCTCTGAAATATCTTGTCCTCATCACACATTTAGGATTAAAAAAAAAATCATGGAACTTGTGCTGTTAAATTACATCTAATTAAAATATTTTTATTTGTCTTGAAATTAGCCCAAAAATATCTCTGGGGTTGCATCTGTTCACTTTGATAAATTCATTACATTGAGTAAATCTTGTCTCACATTTAAACTGTGTTTGTCTATTTGAATGCTTCTAATTTATGCATTTCCAGAAGTACATTAACACATTATGTAATGAAAAGAAAATTAGGCTGAATTATTTATTTGTACTTAGTAATATGTTATTTAGCTTGCTTGTTTTCCCTTCTTTTTTTATAGCTTGGTACTACTAAAGTTCAGTTTATGGAACAAAGGATACCCTTCACGCATAGCCCAATGGGTTTATCTACTTGTAAGACAGCCATTCTTCAAAACATAGGATACAATCATGCATACTTCCAAGTAAGCTAAAATTATTTTTAGTATATTTAATTTCTTCGGGTGGGGAGGAAGAAGGGAGTTCATTTTATCAGATCATGTTACAGTTTTGTGTTCTCAGTTATTAGATACACATCTACTTAAGTTTTTGTCTGGTTTTTGTGAAGAAACAAGGTTTATGTGAATAGGAATTCTGTCCCTCTGTCAAATTTGGATTGATGGATAGATGAACCGACAGACAAGCAAAGTGGTAATGGTCTAAAAGATTCCAGAAGTTTCATGAGAACCAGTGGTGAGGGTAAAACCTCTACTGGTGTACCCTATGAAAAAGCAGTTACGACTTGGATGTTTTTATATTTTGAGAGACAGAGCAAACTGGCTAGTCATCCTATTCCTACTGGCTGCCCAATCAGTGCATGCATAGACCCAGACCAGTCATAGCAAATGTGATTACTTTGCTAGAATAACATCTGAGAGGAAGATAGGCTGTATTATTCGATTGGATTGGATATGAGATGAGATGGATGCCAGAGTGGGTAAAGATGTAATACACAAATTAATAGGAAACCTAACCTCATTAGTTCTCCTGATCACAGAATAATTTGCTGTATCTATTTAGTGAAGCACAATAATTTTCATTAAAATACTCAAAATTTTTGTTACTACATTATTAGTAGTACTAAGAAACTTGATTAATTTATTTTAGTAAGGGAGTATTTCAATAAGGCGGTAAGGGACTTTGGAGTGCAGGAGGTTTCTTCATCAATCTTAGCAGTCAAAGGGAAGGAGTTTGAAAGGGCCAGTCGAATCTGGCGAGTCAACGAATGATTACAGGACTGGTGCCACAGCCAAGGGTTCAGCTACTTAGACCATGGGACTTGCTTTGAGAAACCTTTTGGGGGCTGATGGGGTCTGTCTGTCAGAGAAGGGGAAGAG
>NW_009211586.1:827-1043 GCF_000690835.1 Fulmarus glacialis | reverse complement strand
GGTGGGAGATGGTGGGAGGACGGGGGTGTGGCGGTACAGATGGGTATATGGATGGGTACATGGACGGGAGGGAGGATGGGAGTAGGGATGGGTGTATGGATGGGTGGGTGGAAGGACCAGCCCCAGGCTGGCTGCTCCAATGTGGGGTTGACCTCTCTGCTGCCGGCGCATCCACCGCCTGCCTCCTCCCTGCACCCTAGGGACACCCCTGCGGGA
>NW_009211586.1:377-608 GCF_000690835.1 Fulmarus glacialis | reverse complement strand
AGACCCTGTCCTTCCCTGCCAAGCAGCATGAGCCCAGGGTGCTAATGCACCTCTCGGGCTGGAGGGGCATCCCCTGGGATGCCCTCTGAGGACATCCCATCCCCACGCCCTGCTGTGTGCAGGACGTGGGTGCTGAGCAGCCACATCTCTCCGGCAGGTCACGACCACCCATGGCGATGTGGCCCCCGAGCCCGATAGCAGCACTGGCTTGCTGCAGGTGGCCCTGCAGGG
>NW_009211586.1:0-310 GCF_000690835.1 Fulmarus glacialis | reverse complement strand
CCTTCAAGCAGCCGGCCCCCCTGGCCGGCCCCGTCCTCATCTACAGAGTCAAAGCCTCCGAGCCCAGCATGCTACCTGTGCTCACCGGTGAGTTCCCTGCGTCGCTGCCGAGCAGGGGGGGCAGCCTGGGGGGACCCCACATCAGCCCTGGAGCTGAGCCCCAGCTGCAGCAGGGAGGAGGCAGATGGAGAGACGAGGGTGGGGGGGCTTGGGCAGAGGGTTGGGGGCTTGGAGCAAAGGACTTGGGGTGGGGGAAAGAAACGGCATCGTGGACCTTTTGAGGGGTGGTGGGGCGGGCAGAGCCCTGCTA
>NW_009211585.1:7639-16428 GCF_000690835.1 Fulmarus glacialis | reverse complement strand
ATATAATTAAATATACTACTTGATAAAACAGGAGAAAGGGGAGAGAAGGGGACAGGACAAGCCCCATCACTAGAAGTTTTTAGGGATCAGGGACAGTTTCAGCATACCTGGCATGCACCATTGCAAGAAGATGAGCGAGATGACTTTCTGGAGGTCCCTCCGAACTCTGTGTTCCTGATTCCTTAAACACTAGAAACCAAACACTTTTCTGGATCAGTGCTGCGTTTTACACTTAATTCACATTCCTATGAACATATTCAGGTTCCAAGGAGACCCGGCAAATTACGTTATGTGTTAGCTAGTAAGGAGTTTACTCAGGCACATAGTAAAACCAAAGTTAATTTTCATTAGTGATTTAAGTCAAAATTCAAATGACTGCCACAGAAAAGAAAGGCTAAAATATCTCCTTCTCTACCTGCACTGAAATCCATCTTTCCTTGATCCTAAAAAAGTTAAAATCTGCATTAGCTACCTCAGCTGGGACACAAAATATGTCTTCAATTTTCTTCAATTTCTGTGTTGGTTTTATCTGCTGAATATCTCTAGTCTGCCTCGGGAGGTGGTAGGAAAGGACCATATGCGTTCTCTTCGTAGAACAAAATGTGTTCAACCCCAGTGAAGTCTGAAGATACAAATCATATTTATTGTGTAGAACACACCATTTTTATGGAGTGACCTCATGCTTATTTAAACCTCTGGTTTTACTCAGAAGATTTGCAGTTTCAGCTGTCCTCCCAAGAGCTACCAGCAAAGGACCTAGACATAACTGGGCAAGATGTTCAAACTATAGAAAGAAGACCGCAGGAACTACTAGTGCTTTCAAGGAAGGTGTCACCTGCATCAACACTGATGAGAAGAGCTGCAGAATGAAGCCTTTTGTAGTGCATGAGTTGTCTTCCACTTTTGTAGGATTATCAACTGTGCTGTGAGAGCTTTCTACTGACATACTCATACTCTTAAGATCTCAGTTCTCAGAACTTCTCTTTTCTTTATGCCTAACAAATACAAAGCAACCCACAGATCGTAAATGTCAAGTTACTTCACTATTTCCAAGAGAAGGAGGGAATATTGATCCCTGCTGAGATTTCTTTTGTCCCTGCTCATACTTTTCAGTACTTTCTCCTCCTTGGCTCCTCTCCAGTGTTCCCATTCTCAGAGCTCCATGGCTCAGGACATGGAGATGTTTCAGGGTACCGGCACCCCTGATGAAGTTGGAGGATGCTATGAGGCGGCTCCAGCTGCATGTTATTTTTTCTCCTCTAAGTTCTGAAATATCTTCTAACGCCTGTTCCTATTTGCTATAGGTGCTTCTGCCCCTAATCTATATTGTCAGTAACTTCCCTGTTTAATCCACCTGGGGAACAGGAACACTCAGCTCATAAATCCAGACACAACTCAAAATTGGCCAGATCTGGGCAGTAATCCATGAAGAGTTAAATCCTGAAATACTGCCAGTTATTAAAATTAAAGCTATCTTCAAGTCATATCCAGAATGCTGTCACTTTTCAAAAAACTGTATCTACCCACAGACAGCCAGATGTACCAACAGAATCTACAAGGGCTGGTACACACAATTAAGTGGCTATCAAGCATGCAAGATGCTCCACCAAAGTGATAGACTCTTTAGACGAGAGGGCACATTTCAGAGGCTCATCCAACCCAAAAACACATCCTCCTCCTGCTTCTCTCTAACATGTATAGCACCTCCGAGAGGGCCAAAGCTTATTACTTCTTCTGCAATGACAGCTTTCAGCAGTCAGCAAATAGCATTTAATTTCCAATGTGAAATATTCAACTCAAACAAAAGCTGCTAATACAGCACCTGCAAAATTTTTCCCAGATGGACCTCTGAAATCCCTCGCTGCTCTGGTTGTACTTCCAATATTTCTTTTAACAACAGGAGTAGAAGCCAAGGCAAATACACAGCTCGCTATCCGTTCCTGATCCCTAAAGCTGCTGCTACGTGCTTGCAGTTGCGCTGCGAACAGCACACCCACACCGAAATGAACAGGGGATTCTAACAAGGCCACAATTGTTTCTCTCACTTCATTTGTGAGGATGTCACATATTCATGTCTAAGCAGCAAAACGTACAGGTTTGTGCAACGATCGATGCCTCTTCCACCCATCCCTAAAAGCAAGCAAGAACAGACTTACAAACTTGCCCTCTCCTCCTCTTCGTGAGCTGAAATCAGCTAAGGGAGTAGTCAATTTAGTTGGACAATGTATCTATCTGTTCAGAGATCTTTTACAATTAAAGCACAGAATGACTTTGATGTCTGTATCAAAACTAAGAATGAGGCAATTATGAGACAGGAGTTAAGGCACTAAGAATACTGGGTATTCTTTTAATATCAATCAGCCTGCAATACACAAACCTATTCTAAAGGTACAAAATACATCAAACGCCCAACACGACTCTCACTTGTTTCTATATTCCTAAACAGTGCCTACAAGGAAAGCACAGACAGAGATCAGTCCCACTGCACAAAGGCCGACTTGTCTGCCTACTGATCAAATCTCAGTTCTGTTTCAACCAGCTCTGTGGAGATGGCTCTCTTGGGACCAGTCGACTTCCAAGAGCAAGCGACTACAATAACAGCTTTGTACCAAATCTAATGTCAAGAAGACCCAAGAGATCCATGAAAGGACTCTCCTTCATACTTGGGCAGATCCCAAAGCTAGTCCAGACATAGTCCCAGACATTTACTGCTTTCTCTATCATTCTTGAGAAACCACTTACTATCATGCTGCCAAAGCCTTCAAACCATCCAGCCACAAAACGCTGCGAAGCCACAGCCAGTCACGCTCCACTCAGCGTTGCCTTCGCCAGCACTCAAAAATCCCTTCTCGTTCACGAAGTTATTTTCTTTGTTTGTTGCTTTAAAATGTCAGTCATTACTGCAATAACTATGAGGCCCTGAGAGGGGAAAAAAGGTTTTACTTGTGATGATGATTGTATGCAAATACCTTGTCTTGCTTGACAAGCATCACACCTTAAAGCCAATAAAACAGGGGATGATTTACGCAACAGAAGCAAATAATACAGCACAGAGAACAATGGATAAGCACCGAAAACCAGCACAACTGCATCTTAAGTAATCCATAAGCATTAAGTGGCAATTGATAAAATAGAAAATTACGGTCAACATGAAATAACGCACACAGGAAAAAATGCAGCCCTAATGATACCTACACAATCAACAGGCTTCACACAGGCCGTATCACACAGAAAAGACATTAAAATCACTAGGAATATTTCTATTAAAATGTCCGTTCGGCATGTTGTGGAAAAGAGAAAGACAATGTTGACTACTGTATATAGAAGTAAGAATGAAAAGGATCATCACATTAGTATTACACAAATCCATGCTGCTCCCGCAACTCATGTTCTGCAGTGAATTCCCATACTTTTGTCTGAAAAAAGATATGGTAGAAAGAGAATGATATGGGAAAGACAACATGGGTGATGAGAGATAATAAAACTATTCCATATGAAAAGAGATAGTAAGAGATTAGGATTCTTTAGCAAGAGAAGCAGATACTAAGGAGGGGAATAGGACAGAATAAAACCATAATTTACAAAGGAAGTGTGAACATGCATTCTCTCTTCACTTCTCCATAAACCAAGAGCTAGGGCATCAGATCAAAAGCAAAAAAGCTTTAAAACCTCATCTGGCAATTTCAAACAGAGTAAGCAGGTTTTTTTCTACACGGAGCACACTAAATTGTGGGATCTGCACCTGAGGATGGTATGGAAACGGAAGGAACCAAGTGCTAAAACAAGATTACACAAACTCACGGAGGATAGCTCCATCACGGGCCATGAACTCACCTCTGCACTTCTCCCTGCTGGAGGCAAGGATGGCACACTGAAGGAAAGTGATCGTTGTATTCTTTCAATTTTTTTTTTTTTTAATCTTTTCCTAAACATTGCTACCACAGACAGCATGGTGAACTAAACGTAATTCTGAGCAACGTGCCCATTACTTGAGTAAAGGGAAAACAACCTATAATGTCTTTTGGCACTAGGTTTTAGCCTACATTTTTCATATATATGTATCTTCTCAAGTATTAAGCATCATTTCATGAGCAATAATTTTTTTCTCAGGGTAAATTCAATTAGCATAAAAAGAGCTGCAATTAAAACAGCTTGCGACCATCCCATGACCCATACAGAGCTGGAAAGGGAGTGATTTCCTGTTCTATCCATGGTAGAAAACAATTATTTCTGTGACTGATAAAGGTAGTTACATATTCATTTCCAATAAATCCCATGCCTCCCACATGCTGCTCTGCTATTTCCTTTCTCCAGCTGCCCTTTCTGCAGCTGCTCTCTAGAATTAAAAGCAAGATGTAGATGTGCAGAAGCCTTACCCGTTTAGAAAAGAGAAAGGTCTAATAGGACAAGAATTGTGCACTCTTCCACCAAAACCGCTGTGGGAAGAGGTGGGCACAGGCTGTAACAGAGGCACTGAGAACATCTCAGCTCAAAAGGCTTGAGATTTGCTATTGGAGACATGTGGCTAAACATCACATTACAGCCATTATTTCGGCACACTATAAACTCTGAATTACGAAGCTAAGCTATCAATATTATACCCCGAAGTAGAGCCTTGCTTTGTAAAATACCAAATGATCAAGTATCAAAGTGGCTTACGAACTTTTAAGACTCAACCTGGCAACTAAAAACCCACTCCTTCAAGATGTTAAGCCACAAGACAAAGCCAAAGACCATAATCTGCTAGAGATTAGTCACATTGTCCCAGTATTCTTCCTTCATATCAAAGCTTTAATTGAGAACAGCAATTCCTTACTAAGAGCTAAAATACACGGTCTTTTCAAGACAATAAAGGCATTTATTTAGATGCCAGTAGTCCAAACCGATCCTCCAAATAAATTTACTCATCTCAGAAGAGCACAGATCTTGTTTGGTAAAGATATTCAGCATCCTGTTTTCCCCATAATTTCCATTTAAAAAAATAATTTCTCTTTTATTCTATTTTACATGTTGTCAGTCCTTCACAGTAACTGCTGATAAACACTGTTCATCAAGGAATTCACCAGAATACCAGAAAAGCTTACCTCCAGAAATATCTGTAGCACTCTACAAACTCTCTTTTGGTGTATTTTTAAAAAATGAGAGCAATCCTTTCAATCCCATACATGAATTGCAACCAAAGCCTTTTCATTCAGGCTGCTGAAGAGCGCAAGGTACCTTGCCTCTTGCCTATCTCCTTACTGAAATCCTAACCAGTTGCAGCATTTATACAAACATAGAACACCTTGCTTGGCTAAACTGCAGATCATTTCAACTTTTATCATGGAAAAAAATATAAAATACCTTTGTAAAAAAAAAAAGCCATATTGAGCTGCTGTCTCAATTCTTTTCAAAGCCAGAGTGCTTTGCAGAGTGACAAGCAGCATCCGTGAGCAGAACACAGCAGTGCCAGGCCAGAAGACACTCTCCAAAAGACTACAAAAGGCTGTCTGATAAGAATGATGTTTCTCTTTACTCCAGAATTAAGATGAATATAAGAACATTGGCACAGCACTAAGCCCACGCTCACAGGCCTAGCTGATTGAGGCAAATATATCACCTCTTGACATAAAGCAAGCATCTCTGCACAGCAGAGCATTACCGAAATGTCAATAACAGAATAAAAAACAACTAGTAACCCAAGAATGTTGGAGGAACATAAAGGAAAAACCTCGTTCATATTTAATATGCAACTCTTAAGACTTTGCCCCCACAGCTGTGCAGCTGGCGTGAGCTTGGCTTTGAAGGATATACACATTACTCTGCAGGGGGCTGAAAAGGGGCCAAAGGAAACAGAGGACTCGTGAAAGAAACCAAAGAGAGCCTCACCATACTGAGCTCTCAAACTCCGGAACTAGCTCTCCGCAAGTTATCTGTGTGAAACATTCTTTGGCAGCCCATCTACACCCAGCGCAGAACAGGGCACTCCGACAGGCATTTTCCCAGGGTCTGCACAATCAAAAGCGATGCCGACGGAGTCCAGCCCCTTTCCGTGCCGAGACGCTCGCAGCATCCCGCCCGGGCGCGCACACGGGGCCAGAGCCAGCTGCCGAGCAGGCTGCTGCCCTCCGCTTCCTGGAAGGGACATCACGCAGTTCCCAGGAAAGCTTCTAAACAAGCTTTCCTTCACTTCACCTTTTCAAAATTTCAACTTAAGCTACAAGCAGCCCCAAAAATACGTGGTCTGCTAAATTTATCCTGGTGAACCCCAAATGGAGCTCATTGGACTTATTCATCTCAAACTCATTTTGTCAATAGCTTGTTTCTCCAAGCCGCATGTGGAAGTTCATCCTTCACCACCAACACCAAAGTTAGGTGCAGACTCACAAAAGCCGTGATACAATCTGTTCTTACATCCAAAGCAGCTCATTATTCTATTTGGGAGCTTTTGCTGAAGAACTCTTCTGGCCATCTCACCTCAGAGATAAATTAATAATTAAATTGGCGCAAGCAAAGCAAAGTTTATTACTGTAATCACAACCAAACCTACTGTCTGTCAAGCCATTACATATGCCAATTAACCAAAGCTGTTAAAAATGGCTTTTTATTGAAAATAAAGTTTTTAAATGCAGCTCACAGCAATCTCCAAGTCGTTTTCCTATGCTTCTTAAAAGCAAGAAGTAAAAAGTTACATACCATTGATGACACTCAGCACTTTGATCCCATTTCTGTAAGGCAATTTCTATCTCTTCTTTCCCTGCAAATAAGTGGTCATAGGTAAGAAATTCAGCCACTTTCTCTCTTAACTTCTTTCTCTGAGGCTGTTGGAGTACAATAATAGAATGGCATAAAAGTCATATATTTGCTAATTTTATAATACATCCGGCTTTAAAGTGTCCCATAAATAATTTCATACTCTTGCAGTGATCTGGAACATCCAAGACCACTCAAAGAGATCACGCAAATTTTTAGTACAGTAGCAAATTGTGTTCACCTGTCAACATGGTTTCACTTCATTTGGAAGTAGTTATCTATAATGAAAACATCTTCCGCGCCATGTTAAGAAAAGTTAATTAGATCTTTCAGTGGTTTTGTTCTGATGCATTTCACAGCCTTAGATCTAGGACCCACCCCACTTCCCCCTCTCTCCTCCAAAGAGCCGCAGTCTCAAAAAGCTGAAAAACTAAGCGCCTACTGAGGGCTAAAAGGACTGTCAAATAAAACTTAAAATTTCATGTTTTAAATGGCTACACTGATTTCCAGAAAAGAATAATTATATTAGATAGTTACAATATTAACTATATTTAGTTACATGCATAATAAACAGGACAGAAATTATTTAGAATAGTACCTTTTGTTGCACATCTTAACTGTAACAAAGGTGATTTTTTTGTTTTATTCTGACCCACCTGCAATCTTGCAAACAAACCACATTTGAGATAGTGAAGAAGAATGAGGGAATGAAACTAAGTTAACTGATTCCAATAAGTAAACACACATTTAAAAATAGATTTCTTTTTTATATCTGCATGTGTGAGCAACACAAAAAATTAAATCCGTCACAGCAAAAACTTATTTATCTTAATACCACACAGGATATGGATGATAGGTTTGAGAAACAAACTTCTACACCTTTAACTAGCCCTTGGTCTACTTATACTATCTTTCAGAAAGCAAAAATTTTAAACCCGTACCACCATAGTACTGCTAGTTACTCACCTAAAAAAAAGACTACAAGGAAAAAAAAAATCCACCACATTGTTTGCAAGTGTAGGGTTTATAAATCTGAAGTGTAATGTCGGCTTTGAACATCCCCCTTCCTTTGCCTCAAACACACAATCCCTTACCATCAGATGCGTATGATCTCTTCTCATCTGTGTCTTCTGTGATTTCGCACATATCACTGTGTGCTCGGGCCAGGCGCCAAAGAAAGTCTTTCTGGTCTGCATACTGCAGTAAAAACATAAATGTTATACATCAAGACCCATTCCGCCATTGACAAAGAGCGTGAGAAAGAAAAATCAAGTGGAGGCATATACTAGAAGTCGCACAGACATTTTTTGAAACCTTAAAAGGCCCCAACTCTACAAGAACTGAAGCAGAACCACAAAAGAGCAAACTGGATGGCCAAATTTATAATTCAGCTTACGGTGTTACACTACTAGTACGGGTCTAATTGTTGCCACCTTCTAACAAGGAACCCCTCCACTTCAAAGGCAATACTGGGGTCAGTTCTTCAGCAGTCTCCGCTAACCTCAAAACACTGGGAAAAAAAAATCACCCCAAACCTCACCACTTCATTAAAATTCACAAACTGAATTTTACTTTTTTCATGCTTCAATCCGCAGTCAAACAGTTTCACATCCTGCCTCATTCTTAAATCCCAGACAGTACTGTAGGTGTACTGCTAAACTTGAAGCAGATATGTTCTGACAAACTCAAACTTACTTAAAAAAAAAGTAGAAAATTGAAACGCTACCACCTAACAGTCTGGTTTCTTTTGTGATAGTATTGTAAATAAAAGAAAGTGGGAGAATCACCAGAAAGAAGCATGCAAGAGAATTTCAGAAGCCAACAGGCCTGTCATTTCTTCCTGGTGCAAAGGAAAAAACCCAATCTACTTGACATTAGAACTGATCAAGTTATCTGTTATTTCTTCTATTCCTCCTGAAAATACAGGAGCCAAAAAGGTTTTGCTCTTTAAAAGGCTGGTAACCCAAAACGCTTTCTTTGCTGGCTATGCAGTTCCAAGGCGAACACGAACAGAGGCCGACCGCGCAAGCGCAGCAGGCACAGGCGTGCCTGCACCG
>NW_009211585.1:0-7608 GCF_000690835.1 Fulmarus glacialis | reverse complement strand
GCCCGGGGTGCTGCGGGTCACAACAGCCGCGGCAAGACACAGGTCAATGCTGGGCGCAGCCGCTGCGGGTGGCCAGAGGTACAAGCTGGCTATCTGCAACAGCTGGAGTAAAACTATCACTGCCCCTTGCTACATTCCCGCACCTCAATGGCAGCACCAACGTTCACTGAATGGGGATCAATTCACATCGCCTATATGATATAAAAAGACACGTTCTTTAAGGTGGCAAAATATCTGCACCATCCAGGTTTTTAATCTCATTAACTAATGTACACAGAACTGTTGCCTAGCCCTTCTGTTTGAATATGCAACTTACTTATTTCACGAACCACTGCACACGTGCACTGGGCAGCCCTCAGAAAGACCAAGTTTCCTGAACATAGATCGAGCCATTGCATACGCAATGAGGTAAATGTTCTCAAAACTTTTACTGTATACACACAGTACCGTTATTTTACACATGTACAGTGTGTTCACTCAGGGAAAGTGATGACATGATGAGAGACAGAGTTCCAAGACAGAAAGCGACTGCTGTAGCCTGAACAATTTTGGCCTTCAGCCCGCTCCCAAGCTGCTCCTGAGGAAGGGGGCCACTGGAAGCTGGCCCAGTTGTTGTGTAGGACCTGGACCCTGCTACGATATGCAATTTCCTCTTTCCCAGCTATTTAGCTGAAAACACAAATCACTGCTGGAAAATATGAAAAGGCAACCTTTACCGCCAGTTTATTATTCAGCAGCAGCTGGAATCCCTCTCTCTTCTCCTGCTCATCTCCGTTGTGCAAGCGGTCAGCCTGCTGCAGTAGCTGACCCAGTCCTTCCTCTAGCGAGGAATCTAAGATTAAATGTGTTTCATCCTCGTTGACGAGATCCAGGGAATCCCGTCGTGCAGTTCTCACTGTTTCACAGCTCACTTCATCTTCCCCTTCTTCGCTCTCTCTCTCGGACTCCCGGTCGTAATCAGACTCAGCATTGGCTGTGGTGTACCTTTGAGAAAAAAAAAAACCCACAACGCAAAATTAGTTTGAGGAGATGCTGTGCAGCCTATGACAGTTTTATACGTATGGTACAGAAAAAACTCTTCCTAATAGAGGAAGAGGAGTATCTTAGCTTATCCTGGAGAACACTGTACAATCCAAGTGTCTCAAATAACACAAAAATCATTATTTCTCCTGTACCATACAAACCTCAAAAAGCTGACAAAAGAAGGCTCCCCAAAAGTTAAGTAGAACTCAGTCACAAGTGTCCACATCTCATTTGCACACTGTAACAGCTTCTCTTAAGCCTTCTAACTTCAATGTAGAATTAAACAACTAAAAACAGAGCCAGGACAATTCAGTTAAATGTATGGATTATAAAAGAGAATTTCAACAAAAAATCCGACACACTCATCCATGTGGAAAATATAACCTGAGGTTTTTAGCCTGTTCCAGGAAATTTCAGACACAATAGCTGTTTTGGCAATCTCTAGTATCTCCATCATCTTGTCTGAGCACTAAATACAAAACAGCTTGTTCACACTGACATGTGAAAAGGTGCAAAACAATAGGAGAGCAATCAAAACTATTTCACATGAGCAAGAAGTCCAGCAAGGAGACAGCAGATGAGCCACAAAAAGACACCACATGTACAAAAACCCCAGGCAATGGTTAGCTGCTAAATTAGTCAAATGAACCAGGATAAAGCTCAGATCACAGTTTCTGAAAATGGCTAAAATTAAGCTCCCCCAAATCATATAGAGGCACCTAAGCTGGAAATTTAAACCAGCATTATACATTGACTGATACCATTGCAGTGGGGTGTCTACTCACAGAGCTAATTCCTTTTTAAAAGACGACTCTATATTTGTCCCCTTCACATTTATCTGTAAGCTCTTAACTGAAGAATAAGCACAAGTCAGCCAGTAATTTAAGAATGTGCGCTTTTATATTCGGATTTTGTTGGTTTATCTGAATAGAAAGCTCTCTTCCTGAAGCAAGCTACTTCAAATCATACAAAGCTTAATTCTAGGGGACATTTGTAATTGTCACGCAATTAAACTGTGCCCAAGCCATGTGTTGGACTTTAAAAGTTCTGCTAGAACTAAAAGTCATTGCAGTCTGGGGGCATTCGGTAACTACAGCTGTACTGCCTTTTGTCCTGGCTGAATTTCCCCTCCGAGGGAGAGCCCAGAGCTCTGTGTGTGAAGCTGCCTTTGTCTGGAGACAAAGATAGGTGACCAAAGTCCATATCTGAAGAAAGCAGTTACAGTAACTTGGCCACACATAGATAACAAGACACATTTGGCTATCAAAGCTTCAATTTTTTGAGAACCATCAATAACGCTCAAGCATTTCCCTCTCTGGTAGAGGGTAAACAAATACCCTCACTCACCACAGCCTCCAGCTCCCATCCATAAATTAAAAAAATGCACCACTTTGTACTGAAACATTTTAAGACAGGAAATAAAGTAACAGTCAGCCTTACCACTGCAAAGCCAGGAAAGCAAGCACTACAAGACGACGTGCTGGAGATTACGTAGGCAGCGCTAAATTAATGGATAATGTAGCAGCACGGTGGTAGGTGACACTGGCTACCATTTCAGATTGAGTTAAAAGCTTCATTTCTTGGTATTTTCTTAAGTTTAATGATATTATTGGTTCTCTAGACTACCTCATTTTTGGTACTTAAACACAAACTCCTCAAATTCTCTTATTTCCCATCCTAACCTACTACGCAGCACAGTTGTGGGCTACGCAGCTGTGATATAGTCTCGCTACAACATTTTACTGGCAGCTGCAAAGATTTCAGTACTTCAGCTGAAAAACACTTTCCACATTGAAGGCTCTGAAACACAATATGGTCTTTAAAAACAGGCAGCAATGGATGACTCCTATACGCTTTTTTTCCTCCACCACAAAAATGTGTTTTCTCCAAGACAGCTCATACAAGATGCTGCCAGTTTAAAAAGACAAGTAATACCATCTATAACTTCACAAACTCAGAGTTTTCAGAAAGATTAAGGGATTTAGATGTTATCAGCCTGTTTTCTTGAGTTCATGATGATGGAAAGTTCTTAAATGCTTTAGTATGTTGAGGCCTCTGGCTAGCACACATCCTGAGAGAAAATGAAAACATACTATCTGGAACAAAAGATGGAAAGAGGAGGCAAAGAAGCCCGAAAGACCAACGCAGTGCCAAAGCAATATAGAGAAATTAAGCAGCCCAAGACCTCTGGGCTTCTGAAAGCTCGTGATGATTTTTGTGAATTGGATATGAAATCGGAGAAGATGCTTATGTCCATGTGGTTTACAAAATAAAGCTGAAATGTGAGTTGTTCTTTCTGAATTTCATTAAAAGAATACAATTGCCAGAAGTGAATACACAGCTGAAATTTATCTGCTGAGAATAGTCTCATTCCTCCTCCCAGTGGCTGCTAAAAAGCTTAAATAGTCTCTTCCAAAATTTACATTTCCTACCCTGATTTTCTATCAGAAAGTTTTAGTATTTACATCTCTAAAAGACAATATTGCATACTAAAGGCAGCTGGTCCTGAACAGACTAATATTATACCTATTTGTACAGGACAAATACCAGAGTGAGAAATTATATACTACTTGAATTTTTTTTAAATCAGATGAGAGCTGCTTATCCACTGATTCTCCACACTGGTCATTAAACCTAATTACACATTTTAAATAAAATACAAGAACTCCTCCAACCATCACTAGGTTCCAAATCAAGTAATGTGGTTTTGCAGTAAAATATGGCCCTGCTCCACAGTTCACTTGAGGTCCCCTAAGGAGGACGCCTTCTCTGAACCTTAGAATTGTTGCCAGCCTCTATCACGACGTAAAATTTTCTAATGATCGGATGACACCCAGGGCTGGTACCTGTTGAAAAAGACTATCCTTTTCAGCACGCTTTACAAAATACATTGGCACCCTGATGACTCAATGCATCTGTTATTATCTAGTTAGCAAGGTCTTGTCTTCACAACCAACTATATAGTTTTAAAATTTGTTATGCAGCCTTGTTACTTATTACACCATCGTGAATCACTTACTCCCTAATTTTGCTTTCATATGAACACCCACTGCAGATGAATGAGCAGTTCTACAACCTGAATGAGATCACATCAGCTCCTTCCTGGTTCATCAATCCCAGCTACTAAAGATAAAACACTAAAATGACGCAGTTTTATGGCAGTCACAAAGCCCTCTTCCCTGCAGATCCGCATCCTTTGTTCTAGGAGCTGCTGCAGTAACAGCTGCTTTGTCCCCTGATGACAACCCCGTGCTACCAAGTGTCAGTTTGCACCAGCTGACTGCTCATTTAGCTGCTACCCAACAGAGGTCACGTCCGAATTCTGCCTGCCTTGCTCTCAGTGCTATAATTAACTTAGAATCATAGAATCATTTAGGTTGGAAACGACCTTTGAGATCGAGTCCAAACTTCTCTCTTTAAACTACATTTCATTTCAACTTCCCCTGGAAAACATATACGGCCAGCGCTGCATGTTTCAGAACACACTTACATACCTCAAAATCTATAGAATTCATCTGATTAAGGCACAGAAGAGAAGCGTTTCATCAGAAAGGCAGCAGTCACATACATGTATGCAGTAGACCTCTTGTTTTCTATTTAATATCACAATACCTGCACCTCTGTTAGAATTTTTACCGTTGTTCTTAAACTATACTGTAGTTTTCACCTGTTTTTAAGAATTTAAGCAACACAACTGATCAGTGTGACACACTGAGAAAAATCCATAAGAAATACCCTAGTCAAAGACATTTTAGTTAATTGGAATATATTTTTAATTTTATCAAGTTTTCCAGATATTCTAAAATATATTATTGTATGGAAATTTTATTTATAAATTCTCTCACTCAAGTCCCAGGCTGGACTTCTACTTCTCTTCTTCCTGCAAGGTTCCCTAATCAAATTATTGCTTTAAAAAAAAACAAAAAAATTATGGGTTTGTTTTTTTTTTCCTTTCCCTCCTTTCTCTAAAAGTTAGAATCGTTGCACTTCTCAATCTGGCCCTGGCAGCAGTAGACTTACTGTAATAAAAGCAAATAAAACCAGGATAACAGACACCTAGTAGGGAAAAAAAATCCCTTCCTTTATGTTATAAACTGTTCAGATGCAAGTAATTGGGCACCAAAGCCTGTAAAAGCTGCTTCTAACGTGGTGCTCTGCTTACCCTCCTTCACTTTCTCCATCGTCCGTATTGGCTCTTCCTGAGCTGGCTGTGAAGTAAATGGAACTGGAGCCTGTGGAATCACTTCTTTCTCTAGGAAATGGAAACCGCCTCCGGCGAGTTACTTTCTGGGTTTCTTCCAGATGGGACCTTTGAGGAAGGCAAAAAGAGAAACACATAAACATTTGATAGTGAAACGTCTGCTATTTTACCTCCCTTCTCCTCTCTAGCACATTCGATCCACTTTGCTCGATACCCAAACAACTCACAAGGTTCTTGCTTATACAAACATCCCACTACCATACAGCAAACATCGTATTCTACAGTTAAAGCAAGTCTGACTGCAGACATATACAATCTACATATGCAATCCACATACAAAGGGGTAATCACATCACATGCATTCCTGTGATTTCCTCAATGAGCAAAGACCAAGGAATCCTGAACCATCTTGCAGAATATAGGACCTTTTATTCTGTATCAAACGTTACCTACAGTTGGCAGCAGAGAGAAAACAGCAGTTACAAGAGACAAACATTTACAGAACAAATAACCTTCCCAGTCTAGAATATGAAGGAAGTGTCACTACTTAATACTCCATAAGAAAAAAAACCAACCTTGGCTAAACGTACAATTTTTTTACATTAATCTCACTGGAGGACAAGACATAATGCCAGTGGAAACTAGAGAGACCCTTCTTCCACTTTTGGATTTTAAATTTAACATACTTAATCATGGCTATGGAGTAAATATGTGCAACAGTAGAAAAAGACAGAAAGGGGCCGGGTCGATACCTGACTTCGCCAACGATTTCTGCAGCTAAGTGCTGCAGGCTGTTTCGTAGCTCCTCCACTTCTTTTCTTAATTCCAGAATGTTTCTCAACACAAAGTCAAGGCGCTCCAGCACATCCACCTGCTCGTCGTGCATTAGGAGAGGTGTGTACCTAGCACCATCTCCCGCCTCGACAGGAACCGGCACTCTAGGCATGACTTAAAGAAAGCAAGAGGAGAAAAAGTTCATTAGACACAAATGGGAAAGGATTTCACATGGGAAATCGTAGTACAATTTTGCTTCCAGGAGATGAGGAATATGAGGCTTGGTCTCAAGTATTGCTGCCTGACCTGGCCTGAGGTTTTGGGTTCTTCAACTGGTTTACCGCTCCCTTCTCTGACACCAGCATCTAGCCATGCTTAACAGATTTGCAACAGCAATTAGAGGTAAATAAAGCTCTTTTAACTACACTTCTATAAAAATCCCCTTGTAAAAATTGTTTTAAAAAGAGCAGAATCCATACCGAATATCACAAAGACTACTGTAGATAAGGAAACTGCTGCTTTTTTTAAAGTCCTTACTGCAAATTAATTTAATTCCTATTCTACGCACTTCTGTTATTAACACCACACTGAAAAACTACACTCTGCTTTTCTCCTGAATTGTGGTCACCCCGGGAGACCATCAGCCAGGAAAGCAACCAGCTTGCAAGACAACATGTGACAATGAACAAGGACAATGGAAGCCAATTTTGGCTAAAAAAGACCTATTCTTTAAAAAAACAAAACAAAACAAACCCAAAAAAACAAAAAACCCCCCAAAAACCCACAACACACAAAACCCCTCTATTCTTATTCAAGGAAAAAAAACACCACAGAAACCCAGAGGAGACATCATACTTTAAATAACAGTTCAGTCATCAAAATGCGTCATTGCCTTGTATTGAATATCTAGAACCTTTACCAGTCTGTCTGATCCTTACATCTTCTTGCAGATATAGCATGATCAACCAGCATGTGAGAACAGATTTACATCTGTGGATTTTAAACACGTTTTTTTGAAAGCTCATAAATATTATAAATAAATATACCACCAGTTAAGTCAATTATTTAAGAAAGAATACTCTTTTTATATTAACAACAGAGAACCACTCTCAAAAAAAGCAGCCAGATCTGCAGAAGTGAAGGGCTTATCTTCCAGAGCGCCCTGTGCTAACGCATCTAAACTCAGAGATAAAAATCTAAATTCTCTTAAATAAAGAAGCAGTGTAATCTTTTCCCTACTCCTCTTT
Source organism: Fulmarus glacialis (assembly GCF_000690835.1). Lineage (NCBI taxonomy): Eukaryota > Metazoa > Chordata > Aves > Procellariiformes > Procellariidae > Fulmarus > Fulmarus glacialis. Next base: position 363 of record NW_009211585.1, on the reverse strand, counting down.
TGCTTCCCAGAAATTACGCTCTCTGCTTTGCGGTTTTCTCAAGGGGGGGCTGTGTGTTTTTTCAAGCACCCGCCCGGCTCTAGCAGCATTTGTCGCTGCTCCCACTGTCCCATCAGCGGAGGCAGGTACTCCTTTTTTCCCCTAGTTCTGCTCAGGACCTGCTATTTCAGGGTGAAATCCCCTGAAACCAGATGGACGATTCCTTCTAAGATACATGGTCAGCAACCAGGGGCAGACATTTATTGCAGCAGTAGTTACCAGCCTATCAAAGCCACAGCGGTATATTTGCCCTCCTGTTACTGCTGCAGTGCTTGTGCGGTACATGCTACACGCAGCGTAGCAGGAAAGCGTGAAGGTACAAGT
>NW_009211584.1:4846-37672 GCF_000690835.1 Fulmarus glacialis | reverse complement strand
CCATTCTGTGATTTTATGATTCTATGATTCCTATTTGATGTGCTGACAGATAAACTCTCCTTTTTACATTCTAGGAAAAACAAAACCAGAGATTCTAGACTAATAATCAGTTATTAAAACTATTTAACATATGGTTTAATTAAGATAATAAATGTCAATCATCTTTCTCAATATATGATCATATAAAGACAGAAAATTATCTTTCTCTTACTCAGTATTATAGCTCCTATACTGAATTTTTTCTCAGTAGACAGTTAAAAATTCATGTCGTAAAATTGTATTTATCTATACAAATAAACATTGAATTTACTTAAACAAGCATAATATCTTTAGGCAAAGAAAGATTCTTTCATATTTCTTTTGATAAAGACATTCCAATGAATGCATCTTAAGTATTAGCAAAAAGAATTCACAAAAATTGCTGCTTAAAAATATAGAACTTGTTCCAGCAAAGACTCACTCATGTCCTTTGCTTTATACAGCTCTGCATCCCATGACAACCATTTTAAGACCGATTTTGGTATGGTTTATGTCTCAGTTTACTAAATGCTCATTAAATGGAAAGATTTTTCAGTGAACTACTTGCAAGTGAATAAAATTTAGTACATTCTCCAGAATATCAGGGCTTGAAGTTGATAGTACTGAAATGAGCATACGTTTTTTTCCTTTCCTCAGAAAGCATCACATCACAGAAGCGGAGAGCTAAAATTACAGGAGGTAATCAGCAGTACCCAACACTAGTTATATTCTGTAATTCCAAAAATCAGATTATTGTCCTCTCTCCTGGTCTAAATTATACAAGTGACGAACATAACCTTTGGCTGATCCAAAGATTTTGGAGGTTCTGAAGCAGCTTAATTCTGTCTAATGGCATATTTAAATTTTTAATGGCCAATCTACATCCTAATGCTGTGAATATCACAGGTATTCAAACATCATGTTCACATTATGTCATTTAGGCACCTGAATGCTTTTAAAAATGTATGCCCAAATTCATGTTTTCTTGGAGAGATATAAAGCGTTATAGTGTTTTTAGCTGCTAAAGGTTGAGATGTTTTTAAAATCTAAAATTTGATAATGCAAACATGTTGTAGTACTTGCTGGTTTTTACTGACCATGATTTTCTATTCTTTGCTTAGTCTCCCCCTGAGATGTCCTTCCTTGCAACAACAGAAAAGTTCCTTCAAGAGGAAGAGAAGCATACAAGAAAGTTTGAAGAACGTTTGAACTCGCACCTTGAAGAACTGCAAAGACATTCTGAAAATACTCTAAAAAAATACGCCAGGATACAGCAAAGCAGGCATACTTAAGCCAGTCACACAATTAAGAAAATAAAACCAAGTAATCACCCATGAGTTTCTTAGAACCACAATCTGCAACTAGCGGCTTAATGTATTTAGGCACATTGCCAATAGCATGTATTTTTAACACCACGGTTTTAATAAGATAATCGTTATCCTACGGATTTAGGTATATTGTAAGTTGACTATATTACAAAATATTGTACTCTAAAGATACTCGAAAATATACAGGTTGGTTTTGCTTAGTTAAATTGTGTGCAGCAGAGACCCTGTTGCAGCACTGTAAATTAAGAAAGATACTTTCAATTCTGTGATGTACAGAGGGCTAATAAGTGGAATTATTCCCTTGAAAATATAATCAGTCAAGAGAAATTCTCTAGATTGCACAGAACAAGAATAATAGGGGCCTTTAGCCATGTCATAGCTCCTAGCATAAAGAGCTTATCTATGCTCTGGTTATTCTTGGCTATAGAAATAGCCCTTGGGACTCTTGAAATGAGAAGTTCAAGCTCTTTCTTTCTTATGCTCTAAGCCATGCAGGTCCGTGAGGGGAACATGAATAGACAAAGTATGTGTTTTGAAGCCACCTGTATTGCCCCTTTTACCAGACCTGAAGACTTCATCTGGGGCAGAGCCTGATCTCAGGTGCTTTACATTAATACTTTACAATTTTTAAATCCTGTCCTCAAAAGCACCTGTTTTGGTACTGATGTCTTGATACTACGTTGGCTCATTGTTTAACTACATTGGAATAGGGAAGAAACCTTTAACCTCAGACAACTTGTTTTAGGTAAGGGCCTAAATTCTTTATATTTTTCTACAACATCAGAAAACGTTATAAAACTGAGCAGAGTTAATTCATGTGCTGAAAAACTGCATAATGTTGAAATTCCTTTTATTTGCAATTCGTATTGAATTCTATTGCTGTGCAAGCGAAACAGAAATTACAGACAGTGTTGATGAACCACCAATTTCAGTGAAAGAGATACTGAAGAAGTGCTTTCCAGCATATACTGTTGCCAACTTCCTGGAAAAATCTGGATAAAAATAATACCAGACTGTCAAACAGCTCCAGTTTGTAAGTAAAAGAAGTCTCATTAATATTCAAGACCACAGCAAAAATGTAAATTGTTTTTGGAAGCTATATTTCCATTAAGACAAAATACATACATCACACTTAGACAAAATACCAAGATTTTAAATACCAGTTTGACTCAGTTTGCAATAAAATGAGTAATGAAAATGAGGACATCAAACAACCTTTTACAGGAAAATTCAGGAAAATTACTAGACTCAGCTGGAGGAACAAGGACTGAATAAAAAGATGATGGAAGGACATCTGAACAAACTAAATATATATGCATCCTCAAGGGGAGATGCATCTGGGAGTTTTAAAAGAACTAATGAAGAAATTTAGGAACCTCTGGAAATGAAGCTAAATTTTAAGCTGGGAAAGATCTGTAGAAGCAAAAACACAGCAAAATGTTGTCTTTCAGAAGGGCAAGAGAAAAAAATGTAGGATATTAGCCAGTTAGCCAGATTCTTTTGCCATTGCAAGATGTAAACATACAACAAGACAGTATGCTCCAGATCTTCAAAGAAACATATGTGTCTTAGTCCAGTCCAGGCCTGAGGATCCCTCTCATGATACAGGTCTGTGTGATGATACAGAATGAATGAATGAAATTATCAAAAAATGGGTAAGATTTTTTCCTAAAGCTTTTTAAGATCTGGCCAGGCTAATGAAACAACAGAGTTAGTTTCAGCCTGGCTTTTGTGTAACACCATATAATAAACTCCCCGTGAAAAGCACTGAAAACCGCAAAGTACCAGCATCTGAAGAACCTATTTGTTTACTGTTATTTCCTGCTCAGAGCATATTATGCCACAAATGTCCTGAGACAGTATGGATCAAAGTGCCGGTTTTTTAACACATACTTACTTCTTTTCGCCAGCCAAAATCAGCAGAAGTTCCTCATCTGACAATCCCTGATTTAAACAAGAGCCCGTTGCTGCCAGATATAGTCAGAGCCACACCGCTGGTTCTGAATACTTTAACTGTATTAAAAGGTAGAAACTTGACTGAACTGATGAGAGGTTTCTGAAGGAAAATACATATTCCTCATGTTATCATGCCAAAACCAGTGTGTACAGCATGTACCATGTTTCAAGCTATTCGGAAAACTTTTTGAAGAATGATGGACAGCAGAAATAATAAAGACTGAGAAATAATATACCTTATGAACAAAGATTGGAGACGTATGGATATTATTGTAAAAAAAAAGGAATAATCAGAAGGGTCCAAGGCTATAAATGTCTGAAAGCACCAATAAAAATGAAAAAAATGAATTATTAATCATAAGTTCATTTGACAGGACAAGGTGCATGTTCAGGAGCTAAGGATTAGCCAAACACACAGAAGATTTCTATTCTACTTTGTGAATAGCTGGGCAATGGAAAATTCTTGGAAGCTGCTGGACTTCTTTTATGATTTTTCAAAGCTTTACCGAAAAACCTTTTTTTGGCTCCCAGTTGAAAGACTTCTTTTAAATAAGAAGAACAATGGTTCAGGCTGCCATCAGCTTTTTTTTTCTGAAGGAAGAACAAAGGTCATGTACATACAGTTGCCAACACGTTTCATCGAGATATAATTTTGAAATAGTTGGTGGTATAAGAGCTGCCAGATCATTGCTGTCCAATTCACTTCCCAAAACTTGCTCTGATGGGGCTGTTGGTGAAACAACAGTAACTGAAGAGAAACATTTAAAAGTGGCTCACATGAAAGTTGGGTATTTAGTGCATTTTCTTCCTACCATTTCTTACTCTCTTCTTTTTTGTATGGGAAATTTAGGAGCATAAGAATGGGAGAGTGTCAGAGAGACGGCGGGTCCTCTGAACCACGCAGAGAGGAATGCAAACAACAGCAGCAAGACACAGTGCCAAATGAACACAAAAATGGACAAACATCATGAAAAATCACAGGCGCAGCTTTCTTGCTTTTCCTCTGGGTAGACTTAAACAGTGGCTTTAGCTTACCCAGTCAAAAGCTAACAGATCTCTGCTGTGATCAGAGATACTACAGAAAGCACCTAAACCCCCAGTCTCACTGTTCTGGCTTTATCATAGTGTTACTGGTTATAATTCCTGATTTAACAGTGGTACAACAGCGCACAGAATCAAGCCCGCCACCACTTAATAATTCAAAACTAGACTAAACCCCACCAGTGGGAATGAGAAAGAAGTTACCGACAGAGGCTGTCTCATGACACGAGTCCCAGGTGATTGTACATCTATGGTATGTTGTGCCAGTCATCCAAGTTTTATTTACACAGCCAGCTCAGGTATGTGCTGAACTCCATCAGTCCTGCTGCTTTCTGCCCATGGGTCTCCCAGAGACCAAACAGCTGGAAGGACGCAGAGGGCACTGGGGGAAGGTCCTTACCCTGTATTATACAGATGGTGGGATTATGTTCCCGTCTGGCTTTACAACTTACAACAGCCAATTATATAATTCATAATCACTTTTTTTTCCATTTAATTCTAGCAAAATAGCTATCCACTAGATTTTACACCAACTGCCTTGTGCTAGGGAAGTTTTTTTTCTTCTCAGACACAGCCGTCTGCTGAGAAAAAGCTAGGTTAGAGATTGTTCATAGCAGAGCTCGTTTGAATTGGCCAAACCAATGTGGGAACTATGTGTTGTTTTTTGCTCACTGTCGGGTTCAGATGTTGAGGTTCACTGTGTCTGAGTTACTATTTATTCACATGGACACCTTCAAATCCATAAAGAGGCTGTAATTTAATGTACTGCATCTTTCTGCTAGTGGATCAAGCAATGGCCCTAGACACTGATGCACTGCGCTCCGGTGTCCCTTCCTAAACCAACGAACCAATCGGTTTGTTCCTCTGACCTACACTTGCCCAAACTGCTAGGGGCTTTGAAACAGATTGATCAACACTATGTTTGCCCAGCTACCTTACAAGAACACGTTTGCATGCAAGGAACAGCCCTAAACCATCCTGTCACTGAATTTCCTGCAACAGATGTAGGATTTAGACTTGACGTGAACCCTTGTACTACCCCAGATGGAGCAAGAAATCCTACAGAATCCTGGTCCTCAGTATCCCATGTAAGCACCGTAACAAGAAATTTTTTGGTTGAAACTTTTCAACCAAATAAAGGTGGTGCAGAGAAGGCAACGTCAGCTAACAGCTCCATCTGTAGTGATGATGAAGACACTCGGCTGGGACACAGATGGCAGGGCTTTGCTTTGCTGGTGCATAGCGTGTGAACTCGAACTACCTGCCCCAGTAAGAAACTTCTCCTGGTAAGAAACGTCTCTGTGACACAGTTCCAAAACAGAGAATCAAGTGCAGGCACTAGTTCACATCTTCCAGAGCTCCAGGAGTGTTCAAACCTGTATGTGTACGCCATTCAGGCACCGAACATAAATAATCTGAAAAAAGAACAGTGCATTTTCTCTGCCGCATGTATTTAAAAGCACTGGTTTTGGAACATCAGGATGTGAATAAGTCAACATTTTCTGTCAACGGATTGAAACGGAAGACCAAGAGCCAATTTCTCTGAGCTCTGAAAATATGTGTAGTTCTTCCTTCAGACCACCGGCAGTGTCGCTGGCTTCTCTCACTTGGTTTTGGGGAGCTGGGGCCGTTTATAACACGGATGGGCATTTACCCATTGTGAGAATACTTGACATGATTCCTTTATTTTCTTAGCACTTTGAAGACATTTATAAAAACTCCATTCAAACCTTGATCTTTAAGTATTTGACTCAGATTTGATTTATGCTTTGAAAAATTGGTTTTAAAAAATTGCTTCTATAACTTGATTTATCAGAAGGCAACGGCAGGTTTTTAATGACTTCACCTGATAACGAGCACTCTTGGAAACCGTATCATAAGACACTGCTGAAGAAGTATCTCAGCATGAGTATTCTGGTAAAATGCTTATAATAAATCATGCAATTTTGCCCACAAGCTACTGTATGTTGGGAAGAGGTTTGAAACCCTATTTCTAAAACATTTTTGAATGTCCAACTGACACTTGGAGTAACACATACAGTTAAAAAAAGACAAACAGTTACACCTTTGGCTGAGAAGTTCACAGGAGTTGACATTTGGGCAACTGCCATTAATTTACTTCCTGATCATTTCCCAGTGATTTTTGACAGTTTCTGTATACAGAGGCTTCATACCGTTTTTCCAAATACTAGTATCACATCCGATACTAGTAAAAGGGAATTTGGTAGAAAATGTCAGAATCCAACTTCATCGTTTACTAGAGAAAAAAAGAATTTTCTTTTTGAAGATTCAAACTGTGAAATCAATTCTAGCTTCTGCATAAGAAACAATTAAGAACATGTAACACCGTTTTCCTCTCAGTTAGCACTCAGTAAAACTGCACATTTCAGGGAATTTAAATACACAATGTCTCTTATTAGCATTAAGCTATAGGTTCATATTAATAAACATTGGGGTCTGAAAAGATTATTATTGTGACCTGAAGAATTTGCAGATGACAAGAGACAAAGGGAGGGCATAAGAAAAAGCAGCAGAAATGAAACATCTCATTAGAGAAGTAACCTTAAATATTATCTAACCCAACTGACCTTTTACTTATCTAGTTGTTATCAGCCAGTTAATTGCTTATACGTGTCACAGACTCAACTCTTGCAGAAAATGAAGGGAAAAACACCTCACATAAGGGCTCCGAACAGTTTCAGGGAAGGCCTTCTGAATTATAAAGTTATTGCTTGGGCTGATAAAAAAGCCCTGCAGGTGGAATGGACTGAAATAAATCCGCTCCTCAGAGATGGGAAAGTCACAGGGACTTTGTTACAGCCGTCAGAAAGTATCACAGAACGAGCAGGGACAGGAAAACCTTGGTTAAGAATCTCTGGAAGAGGAAGATGAGGAAAAGGAATCTATGGAAGAGGTTAGCGGAAAGGTTGCTTCTATTCTAGATGCCCAAGACACCAAGTACCCTGCACAACACACATATTTAAACTACACACGCTTTTGTTCACTTCCTCAGGCACAAATTTCATTCAAGCTGAACACCTCCTTTCAAAAAAGGGCAAACAGAGCTCCATCGCAGCCATCCCTAACTGAGAATAAAATAAAAATAGGAAAAAAAGGATTTAGTGCCTGGGAGAACAGAAACAGCTGGGAGACGACACACACTAAGCAATTACTTCTACAGCGGCATCATTTCAGATCTCTCCAGTTGAAGGAAGCAGTTCTCAGTACCAAAGCACAGATAATTTTCCGTCTCAGTTCACGGCTCGGTGAGCACAGGGGTTCCACAGCAGCCTTCCCACTGGTCACTTTGTGGGTAAACACTCTTCTGGGCATACCATGATGACCATCTTGTCTGTGTGGCTTGTACATATGTATTATACATACTATGCTGCAAGTTGGGGGCAGAAAAGTCAACCTAACAGTTCATCCAAACTCTTATTTTTAGTTTTTAGCAAATTTTGTATTTCAAAAACATCTTAGTCTGCAGGGCCAGTTTAATTCTAGGCACTACCACAGCAAGTGTCATTAGCTGCGGCCATCCCAGCATCACTGGCTATCTGTCCCATTCTGAACTGGGTTAGTTTATAGTTGGCCATAGACTCACCCCACTTCGGGAACACGTGCCTTAGGGCAAAGTCTACTGCAAGGAATTGCATTTGCTTGCCTAAATTATTTTTTTGGAACACAGCTTTGGTCGGCAGTAACGTTCCGCACAGGAACAATACACAGGCTTAATGCAGGAAGCAAGGCACGGTCTTTCGTTGGCACATGTAAGAACAGTCCCATTGACTTCCCTGGGACCATCCCCGTGCCGAAAGACAGCACATGAAGTAAAGACTTGAGGGGTCTTTGACTTTCAGCACAGAAATATTTCCTGCTACGCATCAGTGCACTGTAGCATCACATTCTTCCTTGCTTGGCCTGTACTTAAACAGCAGTCAAGAGTTCTCAAATTCCCTCCCCAAAGCCTTCTGAAGCTTAATGCTTACTGAGTGCCTTAAAATATTTGGATGATAAAGGGCTGTAGAAGGACACAGGATTATTGAAGCATTTTGATCAGAATTTATAGTTTGATTTCTTAGAATAAAACTGCCCAAGCTGTGCTCACAGCCTCCTTTTAGTGAGGGGGAGAGGGGGATGTCACAGGACAGCAGCTCACTTCAAACGGATTAGAGACCTAAGTTATACTAATTTCACTTTTCCTTCCTTTAAAAAAAAAAAAAAAAAAAATCAAGGGCTATATTCAAAAATCACCTTTTTATTGCCACTTCATACAGATTTAAATATTTAACATTCAGATAAACAACTATCTGTATTAATGTAGCTTGTTATTAGTTACTTCACCATAAACTGGTAGAATCTCCCTTCCAACTTGTGTAAGATTCCTCCTGGCAGATCCTGAAGTATTCATTTTGCATGTCGGCATCTCAGAGCAAAAAGAAATTCTTTCTGAATGAACTATATATTGTTTAATGAAAAAATTAGTACACAATGTAGGCTTTCACAATAAGTCACATTTTTGGCAAAATAATTTGAAGATTCCAAGTAAGACTTCTCTCTTTTGTTCAAAAAATAAATATATCCTTTCTGAATCAAAGTACTTCATATGACATTAAGTACAAAGAAGAAATGTACTTCTTTGGAAGTTCTGAAATAGACGTACAAGAGCTCATGGGAGCAACATCATCCATAACAGTGATAAAAGCTGAAAGCTGATTTTTTACAAATCTATAGCAGAACACGATTTCCTTTTACAATATAGAGCTTCAAACAGATTTAAGAAAAACACCATTTTAAAAGTCTGAAAGGCACATGAACTGGACCATAAAACGTACTGGCACATTCACTAATACGTTTTATGTTACATTCCTAAGGAGAAACTGCAAGACCCTAACCAAGAGAAAGACTGAAAATACCAGCAAGTTCCTTTGTAAAGTACTAGAAGAGTGGCAGAGAGTTCCTTTTGGCTCTTGATAAAATTATTAATACCCCAAAGCTAGAAAGTCTGAAAAGCTGCATCATTCAGTTGTATTTGGACGAGTCGCTACATAAACAAATACAACAATCAGCAGTACTACAACAGCCAGCGTGGGAAGCACGACGGTGGTGATTTGTTGCCGGGCCTCTTGCATCGCCTGTTTTCTCTCCTTTTTATCTTTGGAGGTCTCTTTTTTGGGTTTTCCTCTTAGCTGCCTCATCCTCCTCTTAGGACCTTTTGTTCACTGAAACGGGGGAGCGAAGGGAGTTGAGCAGCAGAAAATAGTCCAAGGTCTTTTGAAACAAGAGGTTGAAGAATTCCTTCTCCTTCAAGTAGCTGGCTGTGCAAGAAACTAGAAGAGAAGGAAAAAACAAGATCTTTTGAGCAAGATCTATGCATATTCCAGTTATTAAAACAATTTGCAGCTCCACTTGGTAAATCTTTTATCCAACTGGCACCAATATCTATGCAGTTTCTTTCAAGGAAACGGAATTGCAGTGCGCTCGCTCAGCACAACTTTCCCCATAAAAACTACAGCAATTTGTCATGATGCGCGTATTTGTCCAAGAGCTCTGAACTTGCACTCTGTTAAGCCAGAAACAAAGCCCAGCACCATACATTTTATCCTCTAGGGCAAACAAGATAACACAGCTAAAGACTTAAGGAAAATAATATGAATTATTCTTGTGTCAACACGGAGTACCAGCTGCCCCTTCTTCTGACAGCAGCAGGCTCCCCACAAACCTACAGAACGAGGAAGGGCAAGCATGCACCCTGCCATAAGGAAAAACATTAAGCGTTTATCATCCTCCACAGGTATTTATTGGAATAAAGGGTATTCTAACAGGAAGAAATGTGGGGACAGAGCTGCTTAACTTACACTTCTGGCTCTGCTGCCATAGAACAAAATCTAAATCATAACATGACTCAGTGCTGTCACTCTTATTACAGCTGTCATTTTTATAAGAAAAAGATCCTGAACGATAACCAGCCTGCTTACAAATCACTGGTGTAGACAAGCAGGCATTAATAAGGTAGTTGCTTTGAAACATCTACTAGATCAATTTTTAAAAGCAGAAGTATCTATAAAGTGAGATTAACAAAAACACTGCACGATATGAAAGCCTCTCTGAAATAAAGAGAATTAGTAAGTGCTTAATATTTCCATACCCTAAGTTTTTTGCCCCTAAGCTGCCTACAGCTGTGTAACTCACTGACCGTGCAGGGAAGAGGCAGGATGCCGACTGTTTGGCTGTTTTCCTCTTTGCCACATCCCCTATTTCTGCAGCGGCACAATAGCTGGATACAGGCCAGATGTATCTAAACACAAATTTGGAGGGTAACAATTACTGATGTCAAATACTGAAAGTAAACTATGATGTTTTTCCATCACTCCCTAACGTACTCAAAAGAAAACATATGAAGAAATTAGTGGGTTAATGTAACTGCCTCTTTTCTTTCTTTCTTCTTTATATCAAAATATCAAGATGATTTTAGCGTGCTGTTGTAGGTGAGGAGCATGTATCAACAAGCAAAGCTGCAAAGCTCGCCCAGTTCACCACAGACACAACTTCCTCTTGATGTGTCATCTCTGGTCAATGCTACAAGTTGTCTTATGACTACTTTTTAAAAAAAAGAAGTGGTTTTCACTGAAAGTGGGATGCTTTCTGTTGGTGTTAGCACTCAACCTTATTTGTCAGCCTGACCACAGAAGCAAAACCGAACTAAAATGCTCATGTACAAAACAAGAATCCCCACCTATAGGTTACATGCAACTACAAAGAAGTTTTCATCCTTTCTCATAACAGCAGCAACCTGCCTGCTGTGAATCTCATCCAGCCAATGAGGTTAGTGAGATATTCCATCAATTAGGGTAAAATGTCGAATAACTCTACTAATTCAAAATTAAGGAAGTGACCAGACTATCAGAGCAACCATGTGGTACTGGAAACCAATAGCAAATCAATGGGTCAGTATTTCTGTCTTTACATGGTCCTTCCTGGATACAACCTAAAGAAAAACAACAACAAAAAAAGCCATCAAGCATGACAGGATCTCAGTGTTCAGCTGGATTCACTGATTCTGCATCCCATGCACACACACCTTTCAAGCAGTTGTTTCCTCTGATCATAAACTTTGCCAATTCAACCTGGACTTTGAGGCAAACACTTCATTTCAGTTTTGATAAAGCATAAAAAGGAAATTTTGGTGATTTGGATTATTTTCAAAAGAGGAAACAATAAAGTTCAAGTCTTAGAAAGAACAAATTCCTTCTGCAAGCTGCAGCATTAGAATCGAAATACGTAACAGATTTAGAGATACCAGAAGTGTCATAACAGGGAGGTAAATAGGAACTGGATGGAGCAACTACAAACGACACCCTCTTCCAGTCTTTTAATCTAATGAGACTAATTCATTTCTAAACTTTCGTAACTGTTTCTTCTCAGCAAATCCTCAGCTCTCTTACTGATTCAGGGCAGAGTCTTTGCTATTCCACCTTCTGCAAGCTATGGGTTTCTGGTTTGGTTTTGTTATCACTTCTCTAACTCCTGAATTTCCTCTGGGGCAAAAGAAATCTGTTTTACCCCTTCCATTTCCGCTGTGTTCTCCTCCTGCTCCGGTCACAAGCTTTATTACCAAACTCTAGAAAAACTGCTATGCAAAATAAAGTTTTACATTTTCCCTTTGGGGTAACTAGACAACCAGAGCACTTCAGGCTATAGTATTTTCATATTGTTTTCTGTCTCCGCTGTTAATGTACATCAGTGGGTTTTGTATCTGGATTACTCACAAGACCCAAGAAGTGATGGACAGTAAATGCCTTTGGGACTTTCTGTGTACCATAGTAACAAACAGGAGTTGCCATGAAACCAATCTCTCTAACAATAAATGTATGCCTTGCTCTACGCAGCATCACTTGCTACCCAGACATTAAAAACATCAGGATGTTTTTTTAAGTCTCTTTTGAATGAATATTTCATTCTGAAGCAAAATTATACCAAGTTAATTACATACACTAGCTAACATCTGACGGCTTAGAACAGAAAGCTTTCCTGCAAATGTCAGCACCACTTGAATTGCAAGCTGATGCTCTCCAGTTTGGGAATCTGGCATCAATCTCCAAATGCGTTTCCAGTAGATTGGGTTACTTGGCTTTGCTACTGGCAGAGATGGACTTGCACAGAAACTGGCCCACAGTTTTCAGAGAGATGAGCCTTAGGGTTCATCTTAACTGAACCGTAAAATGGAAGCAGTGAATCTCTGCAAGTTCCTGCCACTAGGAGCCCGGATGCAAGTGCCAGTATTACCCAGTTGCTGCAAGACTCCCCCGCAGGAAAGGTCCAGCATGTTGTATATGCTGCTATGTTCACGTTGCTATAGAACAGTACTTAAAAACCAGTGCTCAGCTGCGTAAGACGAAATTCTACAGCCCATGTTGTGCAAGCGGAGTAAGAGAGCCACAGCTATCCCCTTCCACTGCCAAGCCTCTTACCTGCCACCCGTGGACCTCACTGGAAGGCAGGTGACCACTGACAATTATGGAAAGAAAGAAACAGATACATAAAGTACAGCAAGTCAGGGCCAGGGCTGGGATTACAACGTTGGGGTCTCATTCCCTGTGGCATGCACAGCCCATGAGAACAAATTATATCATGTTACCGAGCTACGTCCTCCAGTAATCACCCTGCTTGCGCACTAGGAAGGCAAAACTCAAGCGAAGAGAGGAAGGAAATAATATAGCATTGAGATGGGTGTAATTAACAGTCTAGTTAGCACTGCCCATTTAAAATGTCTCAGAGCAAGTAGCTATCAGAAGGGCAATGAGAAAGTGACGTCTCACAGATACTTCAATTTTGTGGGAACTGGAACCTTAGTGATCAGCTAACCTCACAGTGCAGAACTGGAAACTCACCTTTTCTTCTCAAACAGAAGCTGAGAGTCTTTCCATTCCTAGTCTCCCCCGAACAGGAGAGGGCTCACTGCTGTAGACTGTATGCAACCCCCTAGAGCTGCTTCCCGTTTCTAGTAACTGCTCAACCTGGCCCAAGTATCTGCCAAGGCTGGAAATGATCAACAAACTAGTTCAGCTACTGCTTTTACCGGAAAGTCAGCAACTCCCTCAATTGGGACATTTATTGGAATAGCATAGAAGGGATTAACAGACTCTAGCAAAAGTGGAATATCCGTAGTCCACCACAGCATGACAGGAGTCTGGCACTAGCTAGAGACTGTAACTTCACCTTCCCTTTATGAATTTCACAATTTAAAATTTGAGAATAAAATTGTATGGGGTGATGAGATTATTTTTAAGTTCACTACAGCAAAGTCTCCCCCAAAAGCAAGAACCTGCTGGCTAGAAAGAAACCATCTCGATTGCCAAGCCAAGAAAATGAGTGTTGAGTTGCTGTAGTTGTTTGAAGCATCCATTTCACAGAGCCTACCTCTTCTCTCTGACACTGCAGTGCTCCAACTTGACACTGAAAAGCTAAGGTTTCAAGCAGAACAAAACATTAAAAAATTCAAGCTACTGAAGACAAACCTAAAGACATCACTCTTCAACATAATAAAAATTCACAAATTTAGTACTCTGGCTTGATGTCTACAGCAATTACATTCTTCCTTGCCCATCATCCAAATTGCTTTTTATATATAAAAGTGCTCTTCATTCTACTTTCTGGGTTGAGTTACTCTGAACTGTTTTTCTAGAGCTAACCTCAAAACCTAAAAGCATAAATCAGAGGATCTGCTGAAGTCACTCATACCAATGCTGAACCATTTGCCAGCATCTTAAAGCAAGTCAACTATGGTTAAGCAGAGATAATTTTGTACCAGAAGGCGGTAGTGAAACTTATGGGGACTGGTAGGCTTCAAAACATATCAACAATCTTCCAATCAGAATTTATGGCAATCCGCTGTCTCCTTTTTTTTTTTTTTTTGTGAAATTAACCCTGACTATTAGTAATCAGCAATTAAAAGCTCCTCACACAACACGCTGCTATTCCTGCGAGCTGGGAATGGCAGCCTTTGCTGCTGCCACTGCTACACCAGCGCTTGCTGCGTATTGCAGTTCTGCATCTCCTTCTACATGCAACACACGCACAAAAGATTTCATTTATCTGCATTTAGTGTAATCGCACGTCTAGACATCTAAAGAACTTATTATCACCAGCCTTATGGTGATGAATGTATTAGCATGAATGTATTAGCCAGTTAAACTGAATAATTTTTCTCCAAATCCAAAATTACACATGTTTGCAAGCCAGTTTGGATTAACATGGTCTAACCTGCTACTGATACTGTAACATTTCTGGAACAGCAAAACATCTTGAAATTCAAACAATCTGACAAGAATTAATTTTTATCATTTAAATTTTGCCCTAAGGCCATGGATGTTACTCACACATTAAAAAAACCGCAAAACCAGACAACAAACCAGCAATCAAGACACTGTATTCAAAATGCCTGCCAGCAGTGGGGAAAAATGACACAAGATACCTAAGTAGACAATACTCTTCAGATTATTTTAGCGTTAGAAAGTCCCAAAACCAGCAGTTCCCAATCACCGGGACACACCAGCATCAGAGTCAAGAAGAACTAAACCCAACAATCTTATCAGCTTGTTACTTATTTCTGCTGCTGGGCTGATAACTTTAGGGTACTGCAGCCGGAGCTGCTGTACAGAGGCTGGAAGAAGTTGAGTCCAAGAGATGGAAAGAGGAGGAGGTGAGGACCCAAGGGGCAAGAGGAAGCCTGGTTAGCAGGGAACCAGTGCTAAGCACTGAGCAGTCATTAAAACAGGAGCACCCCCCAGCCTCGTGATGAAGACCACCCTTCCCACCAGTGAAAGAGGATTGTTCCTTGCAGTGCTACTGAAGCCCCAGGCCACGCGCACAGAGCGCTCTGCTTGCATGGTCCCAGCAGAACGGACGCAGCGGCTCTGAGCAGCCAGGAGCGGCTGTGCAGGGTCTCCTACACATGAGGCTTTAATCCTCCTTACCTCGTGCAACTTCAACTTCACTGCGGCTGAGCCGCTGGCCACCACAAGGAGATGGCAGCTCCTGACAGAGCAGAAGGAAACTTGATGTGCTGCCCCAGCCAGCAAGGGGAGCCTCAGGCCAGCAAGTTGGCTGAAGTAGTATTATTCTTGCTTCTACCCGTAATTAAAGTGGAGTCTAAGCAACAGATAACACGTTATTTCCTAGCTTTGAAACCATGCAAATGTTTTGGGTTTTTTTTTTTTAATAAATGATTGAACTGCACATAATACTGTTACACAAACCCTGGGTACTATTTAATAAAGGACAAGACTTGTTTTAGACTATCCCATGGAACACAGATTTATTTTTTTTATCATAACTCCATAACTGATTTTACCTTGAGGTGAAATATCACATTTTGGATAGAGAATTTTCTTTCCTGCCAGCTGTAAGGTCTGGCCATTCCTAGAGTAGCATCAGCAAGGTCAACAATTTCTAAGGTGATTTGGCCAGCTTAGAGATACAGCTAAATAGAAATTTAAAAAAGTATTTCAGTAGGAGCTTGGGACAGACTTACAAACAGGAATACTTGTGCACAGAGCTCTAGATGGGGTCTCCAGAGACTTTAGTTCTGCACGCAACCTTTCCATCCACACAGATCCAACTCTGTCACTTGTTTTTTTCCTTGCGTTTCAGTTTTGGCAGGTGTAAGAGAGAAAAAATAACAATCCTCACATCTTCTATGAAGAACGCCTTCACCCCTTTGGATGGCTGCGCCCTGGGTAGAATTTACATGAGCACTTAGACCAGTTTGCACCCAACTCCCACGCCGAGACAGAAGCTAAATCTGCTCCTGTGTTTGTGTCAGACGCATTAGGCACCTAATACCTTGCAAACCTGGCTCTGAGGAGGGGGCTTTTTAAAAACAAACAAACAAACAAAAAACCCACACCCCGATTGTAACAGTTTTTATGCAACTGCAGTAGTGATTGTCCATCACATTCACGAACAATTATTACACTCCATTTTAAACACTAAATGTAAAATGATAGTTAAAAAAAATCTTCATTATTTGACAGGCTCTAAAGGCACAAAATGTTCCATGTAATCACTTGTGTGGGTGACAAAGATGGATAGAGCAGAGATTTACCAGTTTGACTAAGAGAGCTGAACCCTAAAGAGCAAGCCTGCCCAGAGGATTAACAAAACACTTTAATCCCAGTCACATCCTCCCTCCCTCCCCCCAAGCCTCCCCAGCCAACCCACTTTCAGCAACACAAAAGCGGCCCCACAATGAAGTGAATATTCCAGTTGCAGGACAGTTCTTTTTGGTACCTAAACACAGCTCTGTGCAACTACTAACAAAGGGAAATGATTACGACCTGCTTAAAAACCAGAAACTTTTCATTCGTACAAGCTGTCCCCCTAACAAAACAAGAGCAATCTAAGCGAGCAAGGACTCTGCAGGAACACAAATAACTTTGGCTTCTGCACTGCCAAATGCTCTGGGTCACCCAGCTCATTTCTTTTAAACAGAAGTTGCACAGCAGAATTGATGCATAGCTGAAGATAATGTTTGCAATGCTAAATTTGAGATCTTCATGTTTCGGTGACACTATCTGTCATGATTTCAGAGTGTGCTAAAAATGAAGAAAAGCATTAAGAGACAATTTTTTGTTCTGTGAAAAATGGATTTTCATGTTACAGCATGAGGCCAATTCTTAATATCATAAAAATTTACCTCAGCCTATTTGACTGTAGCAAGGAATTACGATTAGCAAATCAAAACAACCCTGGTTTTAAAGGTAAAAGCTACACACATAACAATATGGAACTATTAAGATGCTGTTTGAAGTCAGTTTAACATTAGTTTTTAGTGAGGGGTGGTGGCTTTTTTTCCAAATTACAGACCTAAATCTGACTTGACCCAAACGCAACATCACATTTACTGTAAACGTAGCTTTGAGACTCTCCAAACTACTCACAGCATTTGGAAAATGAAAGCTAGCATTGAATGCTGCCGCGAAATCAGAGAGAGCAAGGCCGCCAAAGCAAAAAGCTATTTCAATACGATTTTCACAATTCTGAGGACTTGGATATAGAGAGTAATTTGTATTAGAAACAAAAAGCCACGGATCTCTGCATCTGGGAAGGCATTGTTAAACAGAGACAAGGTGACAGTATTTTTGGCACATACAGTGTTGCAGTGCAATCCTATCTGCCCTGAATGCAGCAAAGAAACAGAACAGAATTCAATTAAAAAAAAAAAAAAGGCAAGGCGTTTTGTTCCATGAACAGGCGGATAAATAACCGGTATTTTTCTTTGTAAATAAAGAACCAGCATCAACACAACTTTTGCAACAAGCAGTCCCATGAAGAAATACGACTAATGTTTACTGAAAACACAAGAAAAACAAACACATAATTTCTGTCACTGCATTAATTCAATTCCTAGGGGAGGCTGTAAGAGAAGAGCTTGCCATTTGCCGTCTATACAGCTACAGATGATCTTACACATAAATGCAGTAAACCACAACACCTAGCATATGACTTGATATTATGTGTTTGCTCAGCTGTTTTCTTAAAAAGTAATTTTCTCAGCTGTTCCTGACAAGACCCTTCGGATACAAAACATTTATCTTTCCAGTGTACTTAGGGAAATTCAGTCAGTTTTTAAATAGCTATGCTAAATAAATAAATAAAAATAAACGAGTCACTGGTGTCGGAGCACCTCAAAATTAATGTGCTGCTCTCCCAGACCAGTCCCTTCTGCAAGAAGGTGCAGCAATAAGAATCCGGTGTGAAAATAACACTTCTGTTTTCCAGTACAGCTGCGTCAGGGTCACAAACCCATTGAAACCTGGACTGTGGCTGCTAACTCACACCACAAGCTGAACTGTCACCAGAGGGTAGCAGCGCTCATCCTCTGAGCTGATGATGACCTAGATGGGAAACACTCCTTTCTTACGATCCAGAGTGCAGTGTGGTTGTTACTCCTCCCGTTCAAACTACCAGGTTCCCAACACAGTCACTCCGTGAGACAGCATCACTATAAATGTGTTTGAAACACATCCCTGAGACACGCGCCAGGCAAAACGCCAGCAAGTCTGAAGCCTGATGTTACAGTTTTGTAATGCAAACAGGAGAATTGACGGACTGTCACTGCTTTTCATTGTAATTCTACTGCCATTAAAACTTTGGCACTGAAAATTCAGTCCAGGCTAAAACTTGGCAGGCAAAAAATCCATGCCCGCAGCAAGAACGGATTGTTAAATCTAAACCCACAAAAAACGCAAAGGCAAGGGATGAGCCTGGGGCAGCAGAGGTGCGTGCATACACGCGTGCATGTGCACCGGAGAGGGGAACGATGAAGAGTGACTGACAGAAGAGAAAAGCTGAAAGAACAGCTCCCAAGATATCAGGGCAACATCTAGAAACAACATCTCTACTTCCTGACCACAAGACAATCTGTGTATGCTGGACTCAAACTATTTGTGAAACAGTGTTTCTTCAGAAGGCACAAAGGGAAATCTCCCTCTTTTGGCTGAAGATACAGAACTACCTGCAATAGGAGGAAGTAAGATGGGTGTGTACCTGGACTCCTAAAACCCTCCTGAGACAGTCCTGCAGGGGAAAACGGACAGCACTTCACCAACAGTGGCACTTACCATTTTATTTTATGAAGTAACTAGGAGGTATTCGTAGGTTTAAAGCAAGCTGGATGCAATGCCAGAGCACGCTGAACGAGGGGTTCAGATCTTAAACTCACCTCCCTCAAGGCTTGTCTGAAGTTCTGGTTTTTCAAGCTTTTCTTGGCACGGATGGTTTTGCAGTAGGAGGCTGAGGAAAAACTGCTGGCACCGTGCCACCCTCTCCCTGCTTGTACGTGTGCCAGGGGAGGACTGCATGACACTGGAGAGTAACTAAATCACACAGAAATCAACCCAAATACAATCATTGAAGTGGGTGCCTGTGTAACTCCCTTACTTGTTTTCCAAGTGGGGCAGGTGTTTTAGAGCTTATGCAGTGCTGTGGGATTGAGTGGGCATTTCTATGGAGTTTATGCAGTGCTGTGTTTCAGCAGTTTTCATCCCCGCCTCTGTTGCCTTCTAACACGCTCTCATTCAATCCGGGTAATCAAGTTATCAATGAATGAAATAAAACCCTCCACCTTACATTGGAACAGCACCACAGGTTTAGGCTAGAGCTCTTCCTCCGGCAGCCAGAAATCTGCGCCTTTCCCAAATTCCTTTCAAATTACAGAAGTGTTGTCAACATCAGCGTGACAACAATGCAATCAGGACACCTTTTTTGGGGGGAAGATAAGAACTGAGACTTGCCACACAGGATGGGTGGGGAGAGTTTTTTCTTCCTATCACTGGTCTCATTAAAATCTCATTCTGTTTACTTCCCAGATTAAACCTGAAGTCTTACTACATTTCACTAAACAATCCCACATTATAATAAAGCAGCAGGCTTTCCTGCCATGATTGATAGACTCTGTTTGCAATTATTTAAGAAGGCACATAATTACATACAGCTGGATTAGGCTGATCAAATCCCTGTTAGTGTCTGTCAATATATACATAATAAGACAGTGTGACATTAATGTAAACTAATTCAATTGCAGAAAGTTTAATTAAGACTTAATAAAATTACAGGGACAGACAGAAAAAAAGTTTTGCACAGTCTAACCAAAGGGAGTTTCCCAGCAAAGCCACCCTCTAAACACTAGCCTGGTTTTGCCTAATCAGTTCTGCAACACTGGTTCTTGCACCACCTATTTATGTACTCCTATTTACAGTCCTACTGCCAGAACTTCCCACCAGCTCAAAAACTCAGAAGCAAAAGAAAACGCTATGGAGCCGTGTGTGTAATGAAGTCCATTACAAGCAAGCCCAGGTAGTCAGAGAAGGATGTCTCAGAAGTTTCTCTACAACGTTCAGCACACAGCTATCGATCAGTACCATAGTTCAACCACCGTAAAGTGCAAGTGACCTTCTTTTAAAGCACTTATCAAGACCAAAACATTACATCTCCCTAGGTAACAGTATTCATATTGTCCCTTTTCATTTATTTCTGCACAGCCTTCCTTCCCACTCCGGTTGTTTTTAAAGCAATCCGCTATATTCACAGTGCTCTCAGAGAGTCACCGATGATACACAATCGTGCATTAACCCCAATAAGCTTAGCACAAGATACCAGCTTCATTCCCTGCTGCACAGATCCAAACTTTTCCAAGGTAGTCAGGCTTGTGCACTGCCTAAGTAATCTTTTTCGTGCAACTCATAAGCATATGGATGCAACTGAATTCCTAACTACAGGTAAAATATATTAAATGGTTGGTATGGCATACAAGCCACTTTAGCTTGCGTAAGCCCACATGTGCAGTGCCAGGGAGATCTGTACGTGGATGCCAGGAGTCCTGTTGTCCGCACCCGTTCCTTTTCCCCCTTCGCTCTGTGATAATGACTCTACCTGTTCTGCGTGTGCACATGTGTTATCACCACTTCTAACCTAGACGCGTTCACTGTTTGTATGCCAGGCATTTTCCAAGACAGTAACTGAGACAAAAAGGGTGCAGGAGCGACACTGTGCCACCGTAGACCTCCTCTCCACCAGCAAGCGTGCTTGTGTTTTGCTACATTAAAAAGCAGGATCTCGGATCTCATGGAGGGCAATTCACTGCTCCCCAAAGCACCAATTTTCCCATGCTACGATTTCCTAGTATGTTCCCTGCCAAATTAAATCAATTTGAGTATCTCATTATAGAAAAAAACCTGCAGATTTTGATTCATTTTTAATAGTCTCTCTGCCAGTTGAGCCTGCCGCTCTGACCTGGTTTACTCGACAATTTGTTAGCTGCTCTGCTCAGCCACCTCTCTGCGGAGGCTCTACAGTGTTTCAAGAATTTTAGAAAATGCTGAACAACATACACCGAAGCCTTATCCAAAAAGGCAGCAAAAATTCTGAATAAGCCCATTTCCCAAACACAAACATTTCCCGCAGAATTAGTTTTTGTCAGCTCGGGGAAGGGGAAAAAGGGAAACAAGGAAAAACTTGAGAAACATAAGTTCTAGAAAGGATTACAGTGCAATCTCCTGGAAAATATATTAAAATTCAATACTGTATTAAAACTGTCCAAAAAAATTAAGCCCTCCCCTGTTCAATCACATCCCTCTAAAGCTCTTGGCCAATCTCTCCATGCTAGGGACAAATCGCTGTTAGATAACCCTTTTTGAACAAGTCTATCACTTACCCTAGTTTATGTTCCGTTTCCTTTGGCAGCACAGCTATTTAAGTCACTCTTCTAAGCCAGAGCCTTTGGTAATTTTTCTTTTCTGTTCCACTGCAATTCTTCAAAGCATCATAAAGGCAAATTTAATAAGCACCTCAATTTGTATTGCTTTCTATTTATAATACTGCAAGCATCTGCTGCTGCTGAGATCTAAGCAGGTATCTTTCTTACTTTGTATAGATTAATTTAGATTAATCTTAATAGTTTCATATTTTAGAGCCAATTTCAAGAAACATTGCTCCAAGCTGTTGGGTGGGTTGGTTGTCTTTTTTTGGTCTTTGGGGTTGTTTTTTTTTTGTCTTCAGGGTTTTTTTTTGTTGTTGGTTTTGTAGTGCGGTTGGTTCTCCCCCCACTTCCCATTTTTATTAAGATGCTGCTGACCAGCTCTTAAAAATACAACTCATTTTGCTTCATTGTTCATATTAGCCAAATTTGATAGTATGTCTTCTGGCGTATTCAGTAGATCCCTCTTGTCAATGCAACAGCAGGCACTCAACAATCAAACCACTTCAAGTCGTACCTTGAACCCGTAACAATGGAAGTCAAGTCAGCGTGGGGGCCCACGGATGGTTTGGGAACTGTGGGTGTTTAAAGCTGCCTGCCCATGATCCAGTAGATGTGGGATTTCGATCACGTATTATTTGACTTTCTCTCAAACCGGGGATATATTAGTTTTTAATCTCATCTAAGAGCCTGTGAACACCAAGTAACAGCTAAGGCTGCGCAGTACAGAAGTTAAGTCCTACGTCTGACCTTTCACAGGGGCTGAGGAATCATGTCCTTAGGCATCTCTTTGGAGTCTGTCTTCCACAGCTTATGGACAGAATATTAATGGCTGCACCCTGGGCTGCGGACATCGTGGTATCTTTGCTGTTATTTCATTTAACAAGACCACAGAAAGGAAGTTTAAAGCAGTGGGGGGACAGAAAAAAAAAATTCTGATGCAGCACAAGTAGGTGAGTGAGATAATGAAGC
Source organism: Fulmarus glacialis (assembly GCF_000690835.1). Lineage (NCBI taxonomy): Eukaryota > Metazoa > Chordata > Aves > Procellariiformes > Procellariidae > Fulmarus > Fulmarus glacialis. The sequence goes on along the minus strand of NW_009211584.1, from coordinate 15,100 downwards.
CCAGAGAGAAAGAGCAGGAAAGCCCCCTTAGTGTGCAAGATGGGAAGGGAAACAAAAGGAAAGAAACCAGTGCATGGAAGAAAAGCTGCATGGAAGTGAAATAAAGACTGAAAGAAGCGGATGGAAGAGTCAATCCATCGGAGAAGACTGACATCAATTATCGTTCTCATCTCTGCACTGTGTTTATTTACAAGTGGCTGACAAGTGAGGTTTGCACTTCTCATCCATCTCCTACCTATATATTTAGGTGTGATATAACACACTCCTCCACAACCTGCCAGGAGATCTCACAGAAGACTTCACAGGACATTCTGAGGACAATTTCATCTCAAGAGTGACTCTCAATGTCGCAAACTCCTACTCCAGAGGGATGCCGTGCTATTTGCCTCGCTGCAACATTTAATATGGGCCTTAAAGGGGTGGGATTTTAAGCGCTCCCATTAAAAACACACATCTTTCTCAACAAAAGAAAGTCTCGTTGCTTTTTTATTCAGCCCAATCTTGCCAAGATTCCTGTTATTTTCATGAGAAAAGCATGCTCATAAATGCATAAAACCAAGTTTTCAAAACTGTTTTTAACTGCATTTGTTGAAAAATTAAGCAAATGAAAAGGCTGAGACACATTGTAAGGTACTCAGTATTACACCCTCCTCTTATTTATCTATCAACAACAAAAGCTCAATATAGCCATTATTTTGGGAATCCATAGATTTTTAGCGTTCTATTAACACGAGAGAGATGTGTCGGGGTTTAACCCCAGCGGCCACTGAGCACCACGCAGCCGCTCGCTCACTCCCCCCACAGTGGGATGGGGGAGAGAATCAGAAGGGTAAAAGTGAGAAAACTCGTGGGTTGAGAAAAAGACAGTTTACTAGCGAAAGCAAAAGCCGTGCACGGAAGCAAAGCAAAACCAGGAATTCATTCACTACTTCCCATCGGCAGGCAGGTGTTCAGCCACCTCCAGGAAAGCAGGGCTCCATCACGCGTAATGGTTACTTGGGAAGACAAACGCCATCACTCCGAACGTTCCCCCCTTCCTTCTTGTTCCCCCAACCTTATATGCTGAGCATGACGTCATATGGTATGGAATAGCCCATTGGCCAGCTAGGCCAGCCATCCCGGCCACACTCCCTCCCAGACCCCATGCACCCTGCAGGGCATGGGAAGATGAAAAGTCCTTGACTAGCGTAAACATTACTTGGCAACAACTGAAACATCAGTGTGTTATCAACATTATTCTCATACTACATCCAAAACACAGCACTATACCAGTTAATAGGAAGAAAATCAACTCCATCCCAGCCGAAACCAGGACAGATGATACAGATTTCCTCAGAAAATAAACGAGGCACGGGGACCTTGCATGTCATTTAAAAAGAGGAGATGCCATATATCTTTTCAGCCTCTGGCTGCAGCTTCTAAATTACTGTCCCAAAACATGTGTAACCTTCATGTGTTCTCATCCTCTTCCACAATTACTTTTTACCACGTGGGGAGGTTTTGAACTTTTGCAACAGCTATATTGAATAAATCAGCTATAAACAGACATGCTATAGATGCTCCAAGCCGATAGCTAATCGTGATTTTTAGTCTTTCAAGTGAATAGGACAACTTAAAATGGCAAACGTTGCTCTATCTACCCATCCATAAATTAGGAGTGACAATAGCAGATTATTACTCATTCACTCAGAGCGTGCATTTGGCCCTGAGAGAACTGGCTTTATTCCAAGAGCTGGCAAACATTGGTTAATATACATGTAAATGTTTTATTTCTCTCAGAGTAGGCAATTTCACAAAATGAAATACCGAATTAAAGATGACCCTAGTTTTTCTGCTGATGCCTGTCTCAGATGCAGTGCTCCTGAAAGCCTTTGCAAGCTTTTTCACACCAAGTCAACAGCGAAAAAGCCACCTTTTCTGTTGAGAATAAGACAATTTCACTGTGGAAGCATGAAAGCTTTTATATAAATACAAATCATCGACGTTGTCCTGGAGTTAAGTGGATGGAGACTGGCTTATATAAGGTTGCAGTACTGACACGGTAATAGTGAGATGTACTGAAATGGTTTTGGAAACACTGCTCCAAACAGGCTATTCCTCAATACAAGAGCTGTGGTGCCAGAAGTAGATTCAGCAACCCCAATGTTTAATCTGAGTATACTCTAAAATAGCACTTCACTCCTAAGAGTGAAGTGCACTAAGAATGAAGTTCCTACACAGGGCTAGAGGTATCAGAAGATATCTAGATCTACTTACTCCTCCAATGATACAGGTTATCAACCATTGCTTACCCCTCTGTCCAACAGAGAAATGAGATTTTTTTTCGCGAATTAACTGAACCTTGAAACTAGAACTACATCCACAAAGCAAATTTTTGAGAAGGGAAAGGGAGAAGCATAGCCTTTTATCTACTGTACTGTACCATATGTATCATCTCACTGTCCTTGTGGGCATGCTAAAGTTTCAATCAACTGGGGATGCTAGCAAAAGATCAAAAATATTCATAAACCTCTAGACAGAAATGACACAATATTAATGTATTTCAGAATAGCAAGTTTAGAATGAAATACAAAATAAGTTAGAAAGCACTGGCTAAGATCACAGTAACTTGACGGAACCCAAGAGCAAAAAGTGTACAGCACATAGGAAAACCAACCATCAGAACAGCTGCAGTCAAAATTCACCTCCTTCAAGTGAAAGGAAAGATGGAAGATGAACAAACGCTAATGGGAAGCAACAACTACCAACAGAAGGCACCTTCAAAAGATACAGGACTATGTACTTGTGGCAAGAGCTGATGAGAAGTTTAGTTCCCATCTGGCAACTTGTCTCAGTTGCTACTACAGTGCTCCACAGGTTTCAGCCAGGTCTCTCCATGGACATGAGCATTTATGGATATGGAACGGACAGCAGATCTGTATTTTATGGAGATAAATACATCAAAGAATGCTGGCATTAGAATTGCTTTTTCTCACATTCTCCATTTTAACAGGAAAGCAATTTAGACTTTACAGGCTATTACATTAACTAAAGCTACGTTTGAAATCTTTCGTATTTACTTTCCAGAATTATATGGATTTTTTTTTTAACCTGCATAAAATTACAGAGATGATTACCACTAGAGCAAGCACACTGGCTAGTACTTGGCAATACTTTGCTTTGAACTTGAACCTAATGCTGCACTTTTCAGTGCTGCTTTCACACAAAGCATGCTCTCCCTCCTCTTGTATGCTACTGCTTACATGACACTTCTATATCTCACAAGGAAATCTGCTGAATGGAAGGGCAACAGAACAGAACAAGACAGTGCCAGGTTCAGCACTGAAGAGGATTTTAAAATTTATTACAGGGTATCACTTCGACGCTCAACGTTATACGTGGCTGAAATAAATACACATGGCCAGCAGAACTGCAAAAGAAGATACCTCTATAAAAGGCAACAGAACTATTACCAGATAAGCTACCAGTTAGACATCACTGATTACCACACTGGACAGAGATTTTAACTCATCTAGAGAGCAGACAGCTAATCGGATTTCTTAATAGGCTTCTCTCAGTTTCACTGGGGCTGATGCATACTGCATATAGGATTTGGAAAGAGATTTTTCCCCCAAATAGCACATACCACTCTACTACAGCATTCTGTTATCATCTTGGCTTATGCTTACATAAAGTACCAGATGGAAAGTCAGAAGTTATATGAACAGTCACAAAGAGGTTAATCATTAAATTCAAGCTATGCCAGGGCAGCAACAAAGCTGACCTCTTGCATAAATTGAGCTTGGATAAAGGTAACATTGATTTTCCTAAAGAGGTTTCATTACTTAACTCTAGATTTGTGATTTCTTTTGAGAGTATGAAGTTAAGAGTTAATCCAAATTCACTATTTCTTTTCTACCCAAACAGAAATCAACCCACTTAAAATGCAGAGAATGACAGACCTCCCTCCCTTTCATTGTTCTCTCCCCTCCAAGAGAAACTGAACTTCACAGGACTTCAAACCTCAGGGGAAAAAAAAAAACCCGACAAAACCAAAAACTTTAAAAAACCCAGCTCATCTTCATTCTACAAGCTTTTCTTCCAGCACTGAAAATCCAATGCATATTTTCTCCCAACTACTTTTATCTCTTTATTGTTCTTAACGCTTTCCTAGAAAGGAGTTTCTTTAGTACACAATTGAAAAACTTTAATTTGATGAAGGGACAGGGACTGTTTGGAGCCTAGTCAGTAAAAAGACACGAGGTAAGCGTTTGGATACATTATATGACCCAAAATCTTTCCGCCATATTTTCTGCTTTCTGCTCTGATCTTCCCGTTTTAATTTTTAAAAAGTTATTTACATCAGAATCAACCAGCTGACTATTACAAGCTATACCATTAAACAGAAGAGTTACTTCTTTACCTCCTTCAAGTATGATAAGGATCATCCATAAAAGCAAAGTGATCCGAGTTTCCAATTTCCCACAGGTACTCCAAAATATTTACTGAACCATAGCAATTATTCCGTGACAAATGGGGTGTCTTACGGAACTTGGGGCTTTCCTAACTTTCTGAAATTAGTGTTTTGACTCACTCACATCTCTGGGAACTGGGAACTTGAAACTTACTTAGATAAGGTCTAAGAAAAAGTAAGGATGATTAGAGAGCCTAAGTTAATCAGAAAAGAAAACAAAAATAGGGAAAAAACCCCAAACAAAAACCCTACATCTCTTTTACAAGAAAAGGGATATAATTTCTTACTCTCCTATTTTGAAAGCCTTGCCTCTTTCACAGTTAAGCAAAGTTTCCCCAAAGAAGCCATCACTGATTGCATTCATTTGGAATTTTTATGTAAACAAGTGTTGGAATAAGAAATGGAAAGCCAAAAAAGGGTATTAAATCACAGGATATATACATGCCAGAACCTTGCATGTATCTCTTTGGAGAACAGGAACAAAAAAAAAGAAATTGGACATGAAAAAGAAATAAAAGTAGACAAGAACGTGGAACCTGAAAGGCTTTTTGCTTAAGGTCCCTAATGTCTTCAGAATTTATTAAAAGATGATGTTAGAGCACCTGAATTTCAGAGAATTACTTCAGAGATGGCTCCTGTTGCAGCAGTTTCTGCTGGAATATTTTACTCTGGCTGTCAGCCAAATCTTTGCTATGCTGATGCCAAATAAATGATACCCAATTTCAATGACAGATGCTGTTGTGTTGACACATAATTGATACGTTTATATTCAGGGCTCCCTGGAATTCTGTAACAGCAACACTTTATTCACAAGAAATACAACTGACAGCAGAATTCAAAGGGACTTGCACATAGCTGATGCCGCTACACTGCTGGTATTGTGAGTCTGGAGGGAAAAGATCACTACCTATCCAGGGTAGTCAGGAACAGTGGCGACTACGAATTTTCCAGGGCAATGGAAAATACAGAGAGATGGCCCAGCAGTAAAAGTTAACTGGCTCAGCCAGAAACCAGCTTGCTCAGAGAAACAGGAAATCTGAAAGTTTTCAACACAAGTCGCATATCCCTTTCCTGCAGAGCTTGTAACTGCGTAGGAGATGGAAGTCATAGAAACGCCACAGCACTGAAGTAACAGATATGTCCATAATCTCCTTCTCTCTTTGACTTCCTTCGTTTCCTAGGCAGGAAACAGTTTAGCAACCTTTAAAAATATATTTAGCAAAGGTATGTTCCAAAGAAAACATTATATACCCCCTCCTTGCATGTTCACTCTGAGATAACTTGAAATAAACTTTCATAAATAGTATTTACTTTGAGAAGCAACTACATCCCTCCCCAAGCTTAACAAACCTTCAGCATCTACTGTAATTCTTACAGGGGAAAAAAAAAAGCAGATCACATTACAATACATGCCTACAACCTAAATTTTCTTTATTTTTAGTAACACAGCATCATATTATTTTCACACAATGAATAAAAACAGTCACAGAATGAAAATATTCAGGGAAAAATTCATACCCATTCATTTCACAAAAAAAAAAAAAAACCACAACAAAACAAACCCCAGCAACAAGTAAAATTTGGCACAGAAAACAGCAGCAAATAAACACCATATAGCAAAGTTTTCAGTCATTTATCCAGACAGTACATGTTATTCAGCAAACATGCAATGTGGAATATCCTGCCATGACGCCTCTTTTTAATTAAAATAAAGCTAAGCTTAAAAATACTTTTGGATTGCATTATATGGGGATTATCAAATACACTTGAAGGTTACAGATGAAGAGGCATCACTACCTGGAAGTCTTTTCAACCCCTGGAAAACATATTTTGTTCACTGTTTCTTAAACTGTATTTTAGAACACTGATCACAGCCCAGAAAGCTCCTGCAGTGTAACATGCTTCTGCTGCTTGTGGGGCCTTATCTGGCTCTCAAATACTGTCTGTTCTTCTCTGCTAGTACCACGGGAAAGATTTCTTCCTCCACTCACCACTTTGCTTACATTATACGAAAAAGGGACTGAAAATACTGATGTTAATTCTTCAGACTCTGCACACTGCAGCTCTTTCCTTTAATTCTTCCTCTCCTATACTTCTAAGGGTTGCTAAGGCCAAAACTGTCAGAAGACCTCTCTTCACACTGAATTTCTCCTTCATGAATGCCCAGCACAGGGTATAAAGTTATACAGGGATAAAATATGCATTTATCATCAAAGCTCATACCTCTCAAAACCCCAAAATTGTGATTTAGTTCAGCAACATGGGATATGTAAAATATCCAGGATTATATCCTTGCAAAAGCACGAAGTGGTTGAAAAGGTCAAGGAAGTGCATTAAATAGAAAAGCTTTAGGGGCCAGTGGGTTCTTTTCACTGTTGCAAGAGGCACTGGAAAACCAATCTTTGCCAAGAAAACACATCCAGATATTAAAAATTTATGCACCAAGTATAGAGATACCTTCTTCCAAAAACCCCCCAAAACCCCAAACCAAACCAACAAAAAAAAAAAACCAACAACCCCACCAAAACCCACCAAACCAAAAACCAAACCCCCCCCCCCCCCCCAAAACCCCACAGAAGTTTTTCAAAGTCATAAAGGACAGCTGAGACTAACCTCCCAGTGGCAGTTGGGCATCTCAGGAGCACACACAGAGAATGAAGAAGGGAACATGAAAAAACAGCTAGGCCAACTGTCAACAGCTTTGATTTACCAGAACCAGTCATGGGGCTTGACAGTGTGGCGCACCACAGGCAGACCCAATCTTCCTCACTCCTGTTCAGAGAGGATCAGATGCAAACCAGCTCCAGTTCAAAAACTGCAGTGATTTGTTAGACTGGTGCTGTGTCTAAGCTAAAAAATGCCAGTCTCTCAGCACTACATTTTAAATTGAGCACAGCACTGAAATAACAAAGCTAGAAGGCTTATAGAGAAGATCCAACTCCTGTCTAATTATTTGAGTGTGGGCAGAGAAGTGTAGGTCAGTCTGCCAGGCATTGTATAGCTACACCCTATCTGTGTTAGGAGGGGCATAATTAGTCCAGGAGAAAGTCATACATGTTAAGGCATACAGACCAACTTGAATATTTCTGCTTGTTACTGAATTTCCTCCAAAGATTTATTCCTACAGGCTTCTTTGGGTGTTTGGAACTCCCCTTGCTCCCCCTTAAGCACACACTAAACTTAATTAACTTTCTTTTTTAAAAGAAATCCTTATGTTCAATAGTACTAACCCATCCTGTTATTAACAAACGCAAGGATTTGAAAAGTCAAATGGATTCTCACTCCTATGTCTACTATTGGCTTCTGCATTTTGTTCTGTTTGGACACCGAACAGAAAGGTCTCACTTTCTTCCACTCGGGAAGGCAGTGCTATAGCTGGAACACATGGAAAAAACAATAAAATGATCATATACAAATATTTCCATTTCTCTTCCTCAATGTATAATATCATTTAAAAAAAAGCTAAAGCGTGTTTGTTGGAGATTACTGTACAATGCGTTAACATGCTAAATAAATTAGCAACAGTAAGAAATAAGTCAGCTTCAACTTTTAGAAATGTAAAAGACTTAGAAATAGTTCAGGCAATCAGATTTCAGAGCAAATCTTACTTTTACAGACACTGTTTTCTATCCTGTTAAATATTTCTCTTTCCACTGTGGGAAAGACTTAAACAATGGAGGGAAACTGGCTAAGGCTTGCTCTGCAGACTGAAATAATCTCAATTCAGCAGCAAGAACCAGCATCAAGACTTCTGAAAAATGGTATCAAACCCAAACATTTAGGTAAGAAGTTGACATGCACCCCTTTCCTCCATGCTTCACCACAAGTAACTCCAAATCTCCACGTCTTCAAACATACTTAATAGATTATAATAGTATAACTACAAGCCACTCCTCTGAACAGTGTCAATTCAGTAAACTTGAGTTTTTCTGATGCTGTGCAGCATTGCCACCTAAACCCCTCAAGCCACTTAAGACAGATGTTTATCCTTTAGTTTCTGTCCTAAACTATGCCAGAGTTTAACTGTATACTCTGCCACCCAAAGCAGGCTGGGTGGGTGAGCTGATGGTGAGACACAGTACAGTAAGTGTATTGGTTTCTAAGCAGACTTAAGGTTGCAAAAAACAAACAACTACAGGTAAATTCCCTGCCATTTTTGTGACATGACTGCAGGCTCAGAGTAATATTTTATACTGGTACCAGTAAGGTCTAATAAAAGGCTCTGGGATCCCAATCTTATTTGGATGATGTACCTAAGCTATATTTGAGGGTGTGCTTTTATAACTAAAAGCTGTATCCTGCAGCTTCACCTGAACAATTCCTGATTTTTGTTATCCTTCTAGTTGGGTGTCAAAGTCATGCACAAGATCTTTCATGATGCAACGATGCTATATAAAGTATAAGATGCTATTGACATCTGTCTACCAGTAAGCAGCCATGCTAGGAACATGGCTAGCTCACATTTTAGAGGCAAAGCACTTCAGTGAGTTTTAGTAACAGATTTATACAGCACACCTCCTCTCCAGACCTGATACTAAGCACTGTACCATGGTCAGAGAACTCCTTTCTAAATATACAAAGAAAGCAAAGGTGTCAAACAAAACCAAACTGATGTTGGGTGAAAAAACAGTGAGACCAATTTATAAAGAGAAAGCAGTCTGAGGAGACAGATATGCACCCTGAGGTTTGGTACATCCAAATCATGATTATCCGTACCTCTAGCATGATACAAAGCCCAAAATCAACATGGCCTGAACACAAGGTTTTTATATTTAACAATTAACAAGGCTCAAAGAGCCTTATTAAAGACCCTTATCAAAGAGCCTATCTGAAGACAGATAGTACTTCAAGCATTAAAGCCCCCCTCAGCTACCTGCTCCGATTTAATTTTTTTCCAAGTTTACCATCACACAGCCATGGCTCTTCAACTCTTTGAGGTGTATCTTTACTCTCAATAATTTTTTTTAGTGCTGCCTATGGTCAAAAAAAAAAAAAAAAAAAAAAAAAAATCACAGCTACACAAGTGCTTGTAAACAAAAGTACCAAGACAATACAACAGTCCCAAATCAAAATGGATTGGGTTTGTTACTGCCAGGGGTGCCCATATAAGTAAATATAAGGCCACATCATTCTGTATTCTTCCCACCCCACCAGCTCATTTCAGCCTGGAGAAGTCATTTGTGCCTGCAGCAGGGCAGGCCACATTTCTACTTTTTCATGTGACAAAGACACAAACACATTGGTTTAGGTAGAAACAGCTTTTGCACTGATGCTGCTCTTTATTTTCCACTCTTTTTGTGAAATACAGAGACAATTTCTGAGCAAAGCCTTTGGGGAAAGAGCTTTACTCAAAATCACTAGTCCTCTGTCTAGCACAATAAGAGCAAAGAATGCAAATTAGTTTCAATAAAAGCAGCTGGCAATCAATAAGAAAGGGCTGGTCTCCAAGAGTAAAACTGGTTCCTCTAAGGATAAGAGTTAAAAGGGGAAAAATATAAGAAGATGAAAAAAGGAAGAACAACTGTAAACAACATGGAGGGGGTGCACAGGAGGAGAAAAATCTAATGATGCAATTAAAAAAAAAGTCAGACAAACTGACAAGGAACAGTTGGGGATAAAAAGGAAAGAAAAATACAGATAACTATAGTGCAAACTAAAGGATCATTAGAAAAAGTCTAATGGAAGACATGTGCAATCGAAACAAGATAAAATAAAAATCATGAAAAGGAGCAGATAAGAGGCTAGCTGGCATTAAGGCACCAGTCATGAGTTCATGTTCTAGCCTGGTTCGCAGGCGTTGG
>NW_009211584.1:3220-4834 GCF_000690835.1 Fulmarus glacialis | reverse complement strand
GCAGCATTCCGGCTACCGCACATCTGGCCATTTCACAAAAACATCTGGAACACTCATCTCCTCTGACCTTCTGCCATAATGCAGAAAGTCTATACCCACCTGAGTGGGCCAGAACCCACCCACTCTGCATGCAGTCAGACTGCTTTTCTACGTCCCTTCACCTCAGGAAGTCCACAGGCACCTGCAAAGGACTGAGAAAAGCCCAGAATCATTGTTACCACCTGTTCAAAGAAAAAAAAGAATTCCTCAAGACTGACCTTTCACTGAGTCTCCCTATTATTGTGTCTAATTTTTATAACTCAATTAGAGAGATAATACATTATGGTCACAGAAGAAGCCTTCCCTTGCAACTGTTATAGACAGGACTTGATATAAAGGGGAAAACAGAAGTATTTTAGCACTGTTAGCAACCTCTGCTCAAGAGAAACCTAAAAATCAAGTGTCTTGCATACTGCAAGTCAGTGTCACAAATCACTTACCCTCCGTCTTGCATCTACAAAACCAGCTCCGGTTTCTGCTTTTATCAACATCCTCCACCAAATGCTTGGTTAACATGGAAATAAGGTCCCTATCTTGCACATGCCTTCAATATTGCACATTAGCAAACAGAACGCAAGCAGTTACTTTGCACATTCTTTTCAGCCCCAAAGAATATCACGAGCAAACTACACAACGTAACTCCTCTGATCCCAAGAATGTAGCGCCCATCTTTAATAAAGTAGGTGCTTAAATAGCATATATTAATTATACGGGGTGGAAAGCGGTGTTTTCTACACTCACATGAAACTGCAGGGGAAAGTCCTATCATTGCATACTATTTTTCTAGATTAAGTTTTGACCAGCGTACTGATGGACTAGACAGAGAAGTCTCTGCCAAGTTGCTAATAAACTTAAAATTATGCTTCTACTTTCAGAACTTTAATACAGAATAATTCGATTGGGGCATGCCCTACACTTCGAGAAATTCTACGAGACTTCTAATGACAGAAGTGGTCAGAAACTTCTAGTCACATTGACATCTAAAAGCACAGAGCTCGCATTTTAAAGAGAGAAAGAAGTGACTAACTTCTTTGCAACTAAAAATAGCATACAAGAAATGAAACGAAGCAGGATGGAGAAGACAAAAAAAACCCCCTGCAACTAAAAACAGCATACAAGAAATCAAACGAAGCAGGACAGAGAAGACAAGAAAACCCTACTAAACTAAACTACTAGTAGCGCAAAAGACAGCAAAGAGAGTATTATCACACATTCTCATGCCCTGAAGATACTTGTGTGCCTAAAGGGCTCTCAAATATCTGATCTCTGGCTGTTTGCCACATTCAACATACAAAGCCTGCTTCCTCTGTTGCCTACAGCAATTATTTTAGGGTTTGTCTTAACAACTAAAAATTTCTCTCTCAAAAACAAAAGTGGGGGGAGGAGGCATGTGCTGTTGCAACCTCATGGCCTGCCACTATTGCTAAGACAATTACAGCATTTTAACAGCACATTTCCCTAAGGTAGCAAGCAGTTAAGAACTTTATATACTGAAAGAGATGCCCTTCCACATTAGCATGGCCTATTAGCCACAAACAGGATTAAGAGCTCAGCAAATCCTCACAGAGCCCACAT
>NW_009211584.1:0-3189 GCF_000690835.1 Fulmarus glacialis | reverse complement strand
CCCATCCCATAATGGGCAGAAAGGAAGGTAACTTCTCAGTTTTACGGAGCACTTACTGGAAAGCTGATACTGCAATAATTAAAAAAAACCAAAACAAAACAAAAAGGGAGCAACAGAGAACAGCACAATCATGAAGACACCTCAGGATCTCTTGTGAAAAAAATGCCACCTGGTCACAAAACTTGTGGTCTTACAGAGCTGCCTTGCTGTTGCACCAGTGGCCCTGCACAGCAATCAACCTTAGGAGAGCTCCAGAGAAGACAACAGCCAAGATCTCTTTGTGGGTCATTTCTCCAAGCATGACAGGATTTCCATAATCAGTCAAAAAACAGAGACATCCAGACTGGCACACAACAGAAATTGCTATTGGACATCATGGACATCAAACTACCCATAGATACTTCTTGCAGTGCATGATGGAGAGACTAGTACGGAGACAGAGATAATTTTATTCTGGAGCACCTGGACCAAAGTAGTTGAATCAAGAAATGCCAGATCCATTCTCAAAGGGCTGAGATGGCTTTGGGAGTAGCTGGGGCACAGCTGTACCAGTAAAAGCAAACCCCAACCCAATTCAGCAGAGAATCAGTGCTCAGTTCCCTCAAACCCTGATACCACTGTAAAAGATCAATGTATCTCTCTCTGAGAGCAGTCCCCATAACAGCAGTGCTACCTGCTGAATCAGGGCAGGTCTCCTGTGACTCTTCATGGAGAAATTCTTTCAGCTCCTCTACACCACTGCTTCTTGGTAGAGCACACATTGTCGGGACAAGCCTTGTCGGGATTCAAAGTAACAGGCAAGGGAGAAAGATGATGGAGGAGGAAAATTTGGAACAAAAATGAACAAAGAAACTGCATTACATTACACGTTAAGTGCCATGGCAAAAAGATTTAGTGTATAGTCTATCTACTGTCCCATAAGCCAGCTCCTATCACCTAATCAGCATGTATATCTTACATATATGCAAAAGCATTTCACTGTATATTTAATGCATGGAAAAACACGATTAGATTAAAAAAAAAAAAAAAATCAAGATTATTTTGCTAGCATACAGATATAGCAGCGACCAGCAAGGAAACAGTCCACTCACTCACTGTTACTGTACACACCTCCAAACAAGCAGCAACGAACCAATGGTCAGCTAGGGAGTGTGACAGAAGGTTGTCACCTCACACAGGACAATTTCCAAGTCTGATGCTCTGGGCTAGCTTCAAGCTCAGGGGGTGTTCCACAGACAGGAGGTGTGGGCATGCGGCCACTGCTAAATATCTTATGTCTCACACAAAGCAGTCCCATCGGGACTGTGAACACCAGTCTGTGAACACCAATCACATCCCAAAAGGGTGTTACGTGTGCCAAAGACTCCCTAGAAGGAGGGCTTTCTGATGTCCACCCTGGCAGCATCCGAAGATGTCCAGCACTGTAAATGGCTTGTCTTTATCTCTGTATGTGTGGCCAGCAGGAGTAGGGAAGTGATCGTCCGCCTGTACTCGGCACTGGTGAGGCCTGTGTTCAGTTTTGGGCCCCTCACTACAAGAAGGACATTGAGGTGCTGGAGCGTGTCCAGAGAAGGGCAACGAAGCTGGTGAAGGGCCTGGAGCACAAGTCTGATGAGGAGCGGCTGAGGGAACTGGGACTGTTGAGCCTGGAGAAGAGGAGGCTGAGGGGAGACCTCATCGCGCTCTACAACTCCCTGAAAGGAGGCTGTAGTGAGGTGCGGGTTGGTCTCTTCTCCCAAGTAACAAGCGATAGGATGAGAGGAAATGGCCTCAAGTTGCGCCAAGGGAGGTTTAGATTGGACATTAGGAAAAATTTCTTTACAAAAGAGTGGTCAAGCATTGGAACAGGCTGTCCAGGGAAGTGGTTGAGTCACCATCCCTGGAAGTATTTAAAAGATGTGTAGATGAGGCACTTAGGGACATGGTTTAGTGGGCATGGTAGTGTTGGGTTGACGGTTGGACTCGATGATCTTAGAGGTCTTTTCCAGCCTTAATGATTCTGTGATTCTATGTCTGCCAGTGCTGTCCATGCTCTTCTGTATCACCCTGCATTTGTGGTCAACAGCTCTGCCAAAATTCTCTCGAGGAGCAGAGTAAGAGACCTGTGCAAGTTCACGCTGGAAAAAGCATTAAAGAAACTGGGAGTTCCTAGAGTTTCCCACGTGATAAGGGGTATTTGACAGCTACACCGAAAATTCCTGTTGGTAGATGTCCCTTCTATGTTTCCCACAAAGCATGAGGGAAAGCAGCAGCTAAAGTTACTGTGACATGGAGCAGTTCATTTATCTGACAAAGATGAGGAAAATTTCTACCTATAAAGGTTGAGAACTGTCTACCATCAGCTTTCTTCTTAATTTCAGTCTAGGAGGTCGGTATGTTATAAATAGGCCACTAAAAGGCAGTTAAGAGAGAAAGGGAGAGCAAAAAGTTATTAAAAATGTACTAATGAGAAACTAATTTCACTTTTTTTTAACAGGGCATCAGGGAATTCCTACAAGACTTCTGGTTCATTTAAAAGACGAAATTTTTAACAAAGCTAAAAATAACTAACAATCACATTTTCAAAATTGAGAGAAACATGGCAACCCCAGGAGGTCCCAGCCCAGGGTGGCACCACACAGACCGATAAAAAAGCTTATACAAATTTCAGGTAAGATCGGGACCCCGGAATGGAAATCTCTGTAACACAAGAACATTTATTTTCTCTACTGCTTTAAAAGAAAGTTTGAACCATAATCGGTTTAGAAACATAACAGGATTTTTTTTTTTTTTTAAGGTAACCAACAATAAGGAGAACCAAAAAGCTATGAACTGAACTCACGTCAGCACATCACAGGGACAAAACACGCACAAATGAAGGCACGGTGCTTAAAAAACAGACAAAAGCCCCATTTTTACATTCAGAATGGATTATCTTGTTTTTTTTCCCAGGTCACCTTTTAATGCTCTTTTTCAATAGGCTGCTTAAACACAGGTCTCAGTCGTTTCTGAGCACAATTGTACTTGCGACTGGGGAACCGAAATTAAGAAGGAAAAAAAAAGCAAAAACACAAAACCTGAAAGTCTTCTGCGGGTCTTTTTAAGAGTTATTTTCCTCATTAATCTCTCAGCAGTGCTTCTCAGGGGCTGCGATTCAACCCCAACGCCCGTGGCCCGGCGGCGCGCCTCCCGCCCCGCTAAGCCGGCGGC
>NW_009211583.1:9883-18746 GCF_000690835.1 Fulmarus glacialis | reverse complement strand
GCAGCTGTGCTCCTGTTCGGCTCTGGGCCGGTGGGTTGCTGTCACCCGCCGCTGGGCGAGTCGCATCGGCGTGCGCGAACTTGTTGGTTTTCGCCTGGTACCCAGAGACCCGGGGCCGGGTTTGGATGCGTGAGCGGAAAGATGGAAAATAAGAGCAAACAGGAGGTGAGAGGGATTAGATGGACCTTTGTGTTTAGCGAGAGAGTAGCCCGCCTTAGAGCACGGGCGGCGGGCATTGCCGTGGCCTGACAGCGAGGAGTTGGGAAGGCTGGCTGACCCGGCTGGGGTGCCTTTGCTCGCTGGGTGTGTGTACGCACGGGAGCCAAACCTGCCTGCAGAGCTGTGTGAGGAAAGTGCAGTGCGTAATTGCAGCATACGTGAGCGTTTTGTTCATCGCTGTAATTTTTTGATGTAGAGCCTGCCAGGAGCATAAATCAGTGACGTTTTGCTGCCGTGTTTTTTGAATGCGTAGACACACTAGAAACTTGGCAATCCGCGTACTCTAGCTTCTGTACAAAAATGACAAGACTCTCCTTTGCTTGCAGTAGTGAGTTGTCAACATAGCTAGCTTTCACCTGGGCAAGTTGGTGTGATTTGTCTGGACTGCCTGCTTTACAAATCCGTATTGTGGGAGGTTTGAGGAGAAAAATCTGTTTAAAACTATCTAAAGATACCTGTTAAAGTAGTAGTTCTCCTCAGCCAGAGCTGTGGTTGGTGTCCAAGCTCCAGTCTTTTGCTCGGTGTTGCCATCAAGTTTAAGGTTTTCAGAGACTCGCAGTGCTGGTCTGTTTACCCGTCTGAGTTTGTCAGTTCTCCAGTAGCCCCCGCAGTCGAGTAGGACAGGAGGGAGTTTGGGTGCAAGCATTGTTCCCCCCATATGTGCACACAATTTTTCATTCACATTCTGCATCTGTGAACTGCTGTTTTATTATTTCTTCCAGGTTCTTGCCACTGAACACAAACAGACCATGCCTCTTCCAAATACCATGTTTTGTGCTCAGCAGATCAAGATCCCCCCTGAGCTACCTGATATCCTGAAGCAATTTACTAAAGCTGCTATTAGGACTCAACCTCATGATGTTTTGCAGTGGGCAGCTGCGTAAGTAGGATGTTCACATAATGATGTAGCACTATGTGCGTGGACCCACAAAATCTCACTGCTCCTGTTTATTGTACAGTGGAGTGGAGCTGGCTTGAATATTAAACCAGCCTGTGTATTGCATATGCGCTTCTGTGCATTAATGCAGCATGTGAGCCTTTTAAAAATAGTGTAGTACTTGATTTATTTTCTGTTTCATTGAGTTTTAGGACTGGTGTATTTCTGGAATAGTTTGATTTCCATATAAAAGAATGCTCCTTAATTTTTTTGTTGTTATTAATTGGTCTGTCCTTTAAGACCAAAGAGGTCCTTTAAGATTTTAAAAGACCAAATGTTTTTTTTTTTCCCTCTCATGTGAAACTTAATTCAGTTCTTGGAATTTAAAGGAAACCTAGAAATAGCTTTCTAATTCTTAAGCTTGCCTAGGTTTCTTTTTTGTTGCTGTTATTGTTTCCAGGAACAAAATTAAGGAATATCCTTAAATGTTGCTGAAATGGGAAAAGAGCCTGAAAAGTCGTGACTTCTAGGTGACAGTCCACATAATAAATCTGTTATCGTAAAGTTGGTTTAAGATATTTAAATGTTTCTTCTTCTTTAAGTTCTTTTTTTTCTTTTACCTCAACCGCTCACTATCATTTTTTCCTGTCCTACAGTTTGTGTGGACAAGCTCTTGAAAGGTGTCTGAGATGTTCTCAACTGGGGGGATTAAAAAAGTCCATGCTGTGTATGTGAGGGAGGGAAGGCAGTTAACAGAGCCAGGCTGGAGTCTGGCTAGTCCATGAAAAAGAAAAAAACCTGAAGCTGAATCGCTACAGCTGCAGTGTTGGAGAAAGGTAGCAGGAACATCTTAAAACGGCGTGGCGTTTCTTAGGAATGTGATGGAGGTGGGGTGCGCGTACCTCTGGGCGATGGATGTGCAGGGAGCTCGCCCCAACCGAGCAGTCGGGAGCAGCAGCTGCCGGGTGGCTTGAGCCTGCTGGGACGTGGGGCTGGTGAGAGCAGGGGCAGCGCAGCACTGCTGCGGACACACTGCCGGCCAGACCCCAACCTCTGCTTAACATTAAAATTAAAGATCACACTAGCTCGGTCAGAGGAGACCCCGAGGATGGGTGATCCCCCCTGCTGCTGGTCGCGCACCCCCTTCTGGAATATGCTCTGCTGCGAGAGCAAGGTCTGGGCCTGGGAGCCACGCGAAGCAGAGCAAGGCTGTGGTTTCACGTGCGCTGCCAGTGTTGTAATGCTTGTCAATAATCAGATGGGGAAACGGATCCGGCTGAAAAATAGCCCAGGTGTTATATGTACATACATACCGTGCATCTATTTCTATACAGTTGCACTACTTCAGTTCTGCAGTGCTGCTTGCTGTGCCTTTTGGCAAGTATTTGCACACCATGGGATAGCCTGGGCATGGACATGGACCCGGGCAGATGGTGGAGGGTGAGTGGAGAAACCCTTAAGACGGACCTGCTATTGACCGAATGAAAACTAAGGTTTTTTGCACCGTTCAGATTGCTGGCCAGTTATGGCAGAGGTGGTTGCTATTGAGGTGGTGGTAGCCTTGTAATTAAAAGGATGTGCATCTAATTCCCTTTCTGCGCTAGTCTTAAATTTTATTTTGGAGTGGACAGAAATAGCAGAAACGCTGATGAGAGAGTTGCAGGCTAAATAGCTAGTCATGCTTTTTGGGTAGCATGAGGGGAATGTTAAACCCTGAATAGCCCTAAGGTGCTCGTCAATCTAATGGGAAAAGCCTGTGATTTGGTTTGCAAGCCCACTCTGATGTTAATAAATCACTCTCTGCCTTTGCCAAGAAGGGCTGAGTATATCATGCACAAAATAAGGTAAATGCCTTAAGAATTATTAGAGTTGTAAAAAGGAGTGTGTAAAGTCTAAAGATTGTGGTTTCCACTAAAAAGAAAGGTGGTACCTGGGCGCGGGGAGATGGGAGTTGGGCGGGCGGGCAGCTTGCCGAGCGGTGTTGCTGTTGCGCGGGAGCGTGCGGATTCATCCACTGAACTGTAAGAGCATTTACTTCTGTGCAGCTTGTAATGGCCATGGGCATTGAAGTGTGTTGCTCTTCCCATTCGCTTAGGTATTTTTCAGCATTGTCAAAAGGTGAGCCCCTTCCTGTGAAGGAGAGGATTGAAATGCCTTTAGCAACAGAGAGAACAGATGTTGGTTTGACCCCAGGACTCCTTAAAATCTTGCACAAACAGGTACAAACCGGCCTTTATCAAACGCACAATGCTATCGAGGAATGCTGATGTGTTGGGGATGGTTGGGGAAACTGACTGTCAAGTATTTGATGCATTTTGGGGAGGGACTGTGTTCTTAGTTTCATTCTGGTTTTCGGAGTTCTTACTGTGGTACCATGATTTCGTTTAAAGCTTTCTCCCAAAGGCATGGTGAATGTTGCAGAACTGAAGGAAAAATGGAAGGACTTGGGTTTGCCAGCGGAGCAACTGAAAGCTATCCTGCAGTTGGATGACTTTGGCGAGGAGGTGGAGTGGATGAAGGTTCTGGCACTTGGGTGCAGCGTGCTCGGCGGGGTATGTTCACAGCAGGAGCCCTCGTATCCAAACGCAAACGGTCATATACGATCATATATGAGGTAGACCGTAGAACAATTAATGCAAATGGACTTTGGGGAATGGTGGTTGCTTTTGCAGCAGCTGGCAAAGTGGCTTGCGTGCTTACTTCTGTTCCCCAGCAGTTTTTGGTCAGGAGCTTAACCGGAAAGAGGCCTAAGTCCTCAGGTTACTGGGATGGCAGTAGAAGAGCAAGCATGTCCACAGGGAGCTTGGGCCATGAGGGAGAGGATGATAGAGGAAAGATGCTTGTGGCGTGAGTGTAAATGTCCACGGAGGAGAACTGGAGGGAGAAATTAAAACATCAATTTTTAATTGATTGTGTAGTCAATTAAATTTTCACAGAAGCAATTAATGTTACTAAATCTACATTTAATTCCTTTAATGTCAGTAATAAAATCTCAGCAGAGCATTTCATCAGAATGAGAGATTATAAAATTCACTAAGCTGATGTTCTTATGAAGTATAATATTTTTAATGACTTCTACAGTAGGGAAGAAGCGGTACTAAAAAGAAAATACATGTTAAATAATACTTTGAGAATGTTGCAGTATCTGGAAGCCCTGAATGTTAACCTGGCCTGGCGATGCAATCATGTATATATATATTTATTCATTTCAACTGTGTATTTCTTGATTCCAATCCCCCTCCCAACAAGATTTTGTAGTTTGGGTTCTTTTCTTCATTTTAAAAAAGTAACAGCAATGTTACTTATTTAAAAAAAAACAAACAAAAAAAACCCCAAAACCAAACCAAAAACGGAGTCACAGGAATATAATTCTGGTGAAGCTGGACAGTCTACATATACCTCCATCTATGCATCCTTTCAAATATTAAGTGAATGATTGGATTTCTGCTCTACATATTGAAACCTAAACTTAAGTTTCTAAACTAGAGAGGAAGATGCACACAAGAAATTTACGTTCATTTTCCTGCAGCTGTAAATTGTGTTCATAGTTGAATAGGGTCATGGGTGAGATGCAAGAGTAGACAAGTTCGAGTTTCTTAAAAACACTAGTCATCTGAAGTTTCTTTCTGTAAAGCACTGGTGTGTATTTACAGCCTTGGAGAAACGACCACACGAGTAGCCTGCTAAACTGCCTTTGACAGGTTGGGGAATCGATGTGAATACCTTTGCTGCGCTGTGAGAGCGCGAGTGCGAGTGGCAGCTTGGAGCAGCAGGAGCCGGAACTGCAGCAGAGGGGTAGCAAACTGCGGAGGGTAGAGTCTGCCGTTGTGTAGGCAGCTGCCTCCCCTTCCCCACAGAGGCCTCCCAGGGGAGGAACTACCTTAAGTAAAACTGTTAAGGGATTATAAACTGACACTTCTCTGGCCTGTGTTCTAGATCTTGAACAGATACTGCATTTCTTTTAAATATTGCTGTTCTGCTGTTAGGAAATACATATTTTTTACAAAGTCATTGCTTGCTTATTAGTGAAGAGGTAACGATAAATTTTGAAAAAGTTACAGCAAAAATATTACTACTTGGGTTAAAAAAGGCCCATGTGGGGGTTTTTTGGTGTGTGTTTGGTTCTTTGGTTTAATGGCATCCAACCAGTCTTTGACTCAATGAAGCTCAATGCTGAACTGCTGAATTTTTCCACACGTTTCCCATATAGCTTAGCATGCATAGGGCACTGGATTATAGACATTGTCTTGAATAATGGATTTTTTTAAAGTATATTTGGAATTAATACTTTGAGGCATGTTTGTTCTAAAGGGAACTCAGACGTTATTTGGCTTTGACTAAAACTGAAACATTCTTGAAATGCTTTTTGCCTCAATGCTTTTTCTACTAACTACTAAAATGGAACTTGTATACAAATAGGGAAAACAGTAAATATCAGCATTCCTAAAAATTAATATCATACTAATATTATGTTATAATAAAAAAATCATCAAAACCATATGAATTTTCTGGGGTTTGTAGATTTGTCTGTCTTTGCTGCTGAGAATTCCTTTAGATCCATTGAGATAAGAAATACATATGCATACATATGTATATATACATACACACCACACGCACACACACACACATATACATATATAGCTAGGTATAGCGATGTTTGAGCTTTGACAGAATAGAGCAATTTGGCCATATTGGCGATAAGGCTCAGACTACCCTGTGCAATCTTAAAACATCATGGGATTCTGGTATTTTTTACTCCTGTTGCTACTAGAACTTCATTATTGTTTCTATCCCTGGACCTGCACTGGAGGGTGAATTTGGGGTTGAAAGCTAGGTAATGATGATAAAGCCTTTGTCTCATTTACACTCACTTTCAGTGGCTTACAGTGTGGATTTTGTCATGGTATGCAAAGGATGTTCATGGCTCTGATACTGTTCCTTTCATTTCTTGACCGAACCCTCTACAGTCCTTACTGAGTTCAATGAAACACGCCTGCGAAATCTTAACAAGGGACCCAGAAGGTGGAGCAGCTCGCGTTCCCTTCGAAACATTCTCATTCTTGTACTCCTATTTGGCCAGTATCGATGGAGAGATACCGAAGGAGGAAACTGAAGCATTCCTCCACAGAATTAAAGAACAAGCGTAAGTAAAAATCCATACATGTAATTTGAATGTATGGATCACCTCTGGATTCTCCATAAACCTTTAATTTCAGCTGAATAGTCTATCTACTTCGGGCGTAGCCGCAACGACAGGAGTAAAGGTTGACTAAGGTTATATTGAAAGTGTACATAGTTATTTTTTGTTAAGTGGTCAACACCGGGGTTTGAACTGTTAAATGATAAATTATTATTTAGCCATCTTTCTTTGAAATATTGAAGTCACTACCTGGTGGTATAATTTTCCCTGTAGGAAGCAATTATATACAGGTTTGTATCATCTGCATATTACTGGTACTGGAACCGGCAGCATCTTATGGGCTGCTCTTTTGATTTAACATAGACCATAAATCAGAGAGAGAAACTGGGAGTCCCCACTTGAAGTCTGAAGTTTCTGTCATGTTTCTCCTGAATTACTTCTCCCTAGAAATTTTGTTGGGGAAATATTTACTGTATGCTTGGTCTTCAATGGTTTGGCTCTTCAATTTTCATAGTATTAGCTATGGTAAATTGTCTTTCCTAGAATGGTCTTAAGTGTTTGTTGCCTTCAGCGGATATAAAGGACAAAGGCAGGACATAGTCCCACCTACAGAGTTCATCTTGTTTTGCTATTTGTACCAAGTTGGGGTGGTTGGGTACATTTCTAGTCTGTTGTGTTTCTCTTCCTGCTTGCCCTGGGGTTGGCTTTATGGTTTGGTGTCAGTAAGCCATGAACTGACGCAGCAGGAGATGTGTAGGTTGAAGGTTAAGCAAAACTCACTGTGTGGCTATCCATTTTGCTGTCAACGACAGCTGTGTTCAGGTCTTTTCTGTGCTGTTTTGTAATCTTTGGCTTCATAATGAAGAGGCAATCCCGTTCTCACCTCTTGACTTCATCGAGTAGTTTGTTATCAAATTATGGTTTCCCCCAATATTATTAGGTGTCCTTCTTACAGGATTGGGTAGAGAATATGCTGTTGATCAATAGGGTATTCACATAATTTGGCTGCCTTTTTCGTGAGCGCACCAACACTATTCTGTTGCTTTAGACAAATGGTTTATCATATTTTTGTCAACTTCTACAACAGCAAAAACTTAAAATTCATAGGCTTGTGCTAACAGCTCTGCTAACTAGGCCTAACTCATGCTAACTGCTACAGGTGAAAATCTCATCTCTAATAGACTTGGTTATGTGAAGTCTTGCACCCACAAAATTCAGTGTCAAAACTCGTAACTTTTTAGCAGATGGAGGAAAGGATCCATCACGATACGCATATATTCCTGCTAGAATTAGCATGGGATTAGCATTAGGAATGTATGAAAAATCCAGCTCTCAGTGATAAACTCCCACACATTTTATCCATAGTCACGCATAGGTCACACAAAATGGACTTATTTTTAACCAATTTTGAAAGATCCGTAACAAGCTTGTCCTCCCAAGTGCTGCCTACATGGCATGTTTGCAGACAGATACTGACTTTTCCTACCATCTATCTGGAATTGGTCTTTCTGTCTTAGATTGCTACCAGCTCCGTGTACACGTGAGCTCAAAAATGTACGAGCACACAGATGAACTGATTTGTTTTGTCATTACAGTTACCAGATTGACAATTTTTAGTACGAACCTCTTTTTAATCACACCACTCTTGCTTGCAATTAATATATCCCTCAATTGTATCTTGTCCAACACATTAGGATTTACCATGTTAAAGTGTTGTTCTAAAACATCTGGTTTATTCCTTTCCAGTGACCAACAAACTGGCATGGTGCTGCTCAGAAACTTTCTGACCCAGCCCTCAACACTGTTTTGATCAAGCCTACTCTTCAGCACCAGGTGAGAGGGAAGAAAAAAAAAGAAGTAAATATGTGCAAGAAAATAATTTGTGTTCAAAGGACTGTTATTTGCACATTACAGTACACTAAGATCCTCTTCTCTGGCACTTCCTTTTCTTTATCCCAGTCTTGAAATGGCCCTTCAGTGGATGTTAATTGAATACATGGTTATACTGTTCTCCAGCCTCTCAAATACTGATGCTCACACCCAGGGAGTGATACCTTCACTCATTTGCTTATATTAAGTAAAATGTATTTTGTTATGCATCTTCCTATCTATACTTCATAAGTGATTGTAAGAAAAGAAGTAGAACACAAAATTCAATTTATAGAACATTGGACAGCTATAATTGGCGCATTTCTCATTATGCTTCTGGATAGCACTGACTTTTTGCCCTGGTTTCGGCTGGGATAGAGTTAAATTTCTTCCTAGTGCTGTGTTTTGGATTTAGTATGAGAAGAATGTTGATAACACACTGATGTTTTCAGTTGTTGCTAAGTACCTTGCTAGTCAAGGACATCCAGCTTCCATGCTCTGGAAGCTGGGAGGGAGCACAGCCAGGACAGCTAGCCCAGCTGGCCAACGGGGTATTCTATACCATGTGACATCATGCTCAGTATATGAATAGTAGGCGTGCTCCAGGAAGTAGCGATCGCTACTTGGTTAGCGGTCAGCGTGGGTGGTGAGCAATTGCATTGTGCACCACTCATTTTGTATGTTCTATTTTTTTTTTTCTTTCCCCTTTTCTATTCTATTAAACTGTCTTTATCTCAACCCACGAGTTTTTCTCACTC
>NW_009211583.1:0-9846 GCF_000690835.1 Fulmarus glacialis | reverse complement strand
AAGTGGCTGCGTGGTATTTGGCTGCCTGCCAGGTTAAACGACGACACTTTTTGTGACTCTTACACAAATACAGCTTGTCTTTTTGACTACCTTGTCTGAATGAACAAGCTTCATTAAGCGAATAGTTTTACCAAGCCCTATTCAACATGAAGAACACTGTGACTGAGGTGCTGGAAGAAACATCAACTCGAGAAAGGACAGCAATGATTCCATATTGTTTTCCCTCTAATTAGGATCCTTTCAGAACTTAGATATCCTTTTCCATTCTTAGATGGACTTTTCTAATTAAAGATCTGTTTTAAAATACGTCTTGTTTTCTGAGAGGAGCTACTGCATTTGTCTCGTAGGTGAGGAAATACCTGATACACAGTTCAGTTTGGTTTTGAGTTGAACAGCTGTAGTAGGTACAGAAGTCTAAATCAATCAGAACTAGACTAAGTATTTAGTGACAGATAATCATACTTAATTGCAGAAACGATTGAGCCAAGAGTCAGGATACTAGGGGCTACAGTAAAACTGGAGAGATTCCAGTACCAGAGAAGGCCAAAACCAGGAGCAGATGGAGTGCCCTCTTCTGGCAACTCTATCAAACAGAAGAAAGGATTGTAGGAAAGACAGGTCTGCAACCTTGTTCTTCTATAGTTGCTTACTTCGTCAAAGAACTTGGCCAATGTTGACTGACTGTGCTGCAGCAGATTGTGTGAGGAATTAACAGGACTAGAAATTGATATAATAAAAATACCACTGAAGTTAAGTGGAATCCTCCTGCATACCCTTACTATGTACCTGCATGTCTTAAGTCTTACTGTTTTATCAACCTCTATCACAAATACTTTTATGTTAGTCTACAGGATGGGAACTCCTCCTGGTTATTTCTGGAAGGAAATGGGTATGCACCCCGTGTTTGAAAATGGCAAAATCAATCAGTAATATTACAAGTGTCCTTGGTACCTCCCCACTAGTTTCTATGGAAAGCTATATTCTCATCCTCTTTGCCAGATGACATTGATCCTAAATTTCTTTGAGCATGAGCTTGAGAACAGTAACTTCCCCATCATTGTCCTTTTACCACTAGCTGCAGTTAAAGATACTTTAGTCTGTTGGAGAACTCTGAAATCTGCCCTTTTACCTCTGGTACATGCTGTAACTAGGCAGTAAGTGCTGTCTTTCTGGAACACTGCTCCCAGAGGTGACAATGTCAGGTGGGAGGATAGGAGGCCCTCATGCCTTTTCACTTGTAATTGATCCTAGACTTCAGGGATTAGCTCTGTTCTATATCCACTAACTGTGGGCCAGGAAGGCAAATTAGTACAGCCTCTCGCAGATTTCATTCTTCAGCCTTGTCAGACTAAACTCAAATAGATGAGAGAGATCAATGTAATTTATTAATAGATGCATTAGTGTTACACATGTACACATTTTCTTATACATACTGCTTCCATCCTGACAAACCTTAACACTATTTCATTTCTGTCTCCAAGCACAGCTGTGATGCAACACCAGTAATTATGTACACAGCATTGCTGTCCCTGGCACAACAGCAGTAACAATAGTTCCTGTGCAAGTAATTTTTTGAACAGCTGACAAACAATATAATCATGTTCTTGTTTCTACTTTCTTCTTTTATGGCTGTGATACTTGTCTTCATCCCTGAAACAAAAACACAAACATTGTGTGTGCTGTTAGGCTCAGACTGACAGAATCTGAAGGAAAAAAAAAATAGACTTGGAAAAGGGAAAGCTCTCATTAAATGTAATCATGTCCTCTTCTAAGGAAAGAAAGTAAACTACTTTAAGACAGTTTATTTCCCATGCTGTTTTAATCAAAGTCTTGTCATGCGGTGCCATAGTGGCAATTAGTTCAAGATGAATGGCATTGCTGTGTAACGAAACCAATTTGGAGACAAGCATGCATTCCCCTACACGCTAGGGACAATCCAGCATTTCTTCTGCACAACAGCCTAAGTCTTTGCTCAAACACAGGTCCCACACGCCTATGGTCTTACAGATGCAGATGTGCCCTTGTTGATGGTATTAGAAGGTGTGGCCTAGATTTGGTTTTTTTTGCCTAGAAGTATGTCCAGAACTACTGAAGAGCAACAGCATTGTTTTGAAGCATCTACCATGGAAAAGCCAGTCAAGTGATTGTATGTATATACATATACATACAGCTGAATATGAGCCAGCAACATGCCCAGGTGGCCAAGAAGG
The DNA here is from genome assembly GCF_000690835.1 of Fulmarus glacialis. Classification (NCBI taxonomy): domain Eukaryota; kingdom Metazoa; phylum Chordata; class Aves; order Procellariiformes; family Procellariidae; genus Fulmarus; species Fulmarus glacialis. Next base: position 7,636 of record NW_009211583.1, on the reverse strand, counting down.
CCAATAGCATCCTGGTTTGTATCAGAAACAGTGTGGCCAGCAGGATGAGGGAAGTGATCGTCCCCCTGTACTTGGCACTGGTGAGGCCAAGCTAAATTAGTGACATGAATTGCAAACTTTTGAAACCTAGTTTTGAGGCCACACCTCAAATACTGTGTTCACTTCTGAGAACCTGTGTTCACTTTTGGGCCCCTCATTACACGAAGGACATTGAGGTGCTGGAGCGTGTCCAGAGAAGGGCAACGAAGCCGGTGAAGGGCCTGGAGCACAAGTCTTATGAGGAGCGGCTGAGGGAACTGGGACTGGTTAGTCTGGAGAAGAGGAGGCTGAGGGGAGACCTCATCGCGCTCTACAACTACCTGAAAGGAGGTTGTAGCGAGGTGGGGGTCAGTCTCTTCTCCCAAGTAACAAGTGATAGGACGAGAGGAAATGGCCTCAAGTTGCACCAAGGGAGGTTTAGATTGGATATTAGGAAAAATTTCTTCACTGAAAGGGTTATCAAGCACTGGAACAGGCTGCCCAAGGAAGTGATTGAGTCACCATCCCTGGAGGTATTTAAAAGACGTGTAGATATGGTGCTTAGGGACGTGGTTTAGTGGTGGACTTGGCAGTGTTAGGTTATCTTAAAGGTCTTTTCCAATCTAAATGAGTCTACGATATTAGTGAAACAAATAATCCTATTTATTAAGTCCCAGTGCAAACTAGAGCAGAAACCAACATTAGACATGACAAGCACACTTAATTGGTTAAATGGACAGTATGTCCCCCTATACATATGTTGATCAAGAAGTAAAATAGCCTGCGACAGTACTGTGCTAATCCTGTAGCGTGCTGTTGAAAGTGTCACCTTTCAGATGTGAGAGTAAATTCTGAAGCCTGGATCACAGTTTATGATCTCACAGCAAGTTCTGTTTAGTATTAGTAGCCTCATGCCACTGGCTTGTTATACAGTGTATGAGATTAACCTAGCTTTTTAACTGGACTAGATATTCTAATTCTCTGCACTAAATCTCATAGCCAATGACTACGGCTGCCTGATTTAGAAGCAGGAGTCAGCTGACACTATTTATGCTCACCTCTCTCTTTTTCTCCGAGAATCCCTGTCTTTGCCTCTTTCGCGACTCCTTTTTCGTTTATTTGGACTCCTGCTGGTCTCTCTCCTATGTCTGGTGCGTTCAGTATCCTTACAGCTTCCTCCAGACTGCCGTGAGTCCACTGAAGCTGACCGCCTGTCTTCCTTTCTGAAAAAAAGGTTATTGATTTTATTCAATAAAAATAGTTTCACAGTCCCTATTGTTTACAGTACCAGTTTTGTAATATAATGACCTACTAGCGGTGTAAGACAGAGGATATATCTTTTATTAAGCCTCTCTATCTCCCTAAGAAATACAATACCTCCCAAAAGAGGCCCAAAGTCTATGCTCTTAATATGTGCACATCTCAGCATGCTATTTAATCCAGTTATTTCTTACAAACAGTGCCCCTCAGTCTTAACACCTCTGCTCATGAAACAGGAGTCAGTAGAAGGGGTTCACTCTGTTTTGCTTTAAATCCTTAACTCTGCAACCACCTGCCTTAAGCTGCTACCTGCAGTTGGAGAACCCAGCAAGCCTGATCTCCTGTATGGCCTTTTCATTCATCTTCATTTTAATGCTGAAAACAAAGACCTCGAGTGTCACCTTTTAGTTTGTTTCAACAACATTTTCATCTCAAAGATCTCCTGAAGAAGCACAAATAGACTATCACTAGGTCATAATTCCATTTTTATTTCAGCGACAAATGTTTGGAAGTGTGCAGTGTTGCTTGACGCAGGAGGAAATATGTATACATAAAACACTCCCAGTTAGCACAGCAGCATTCACAGTGATAAGAACGGTAAAGGATCCCCATATTTATAAGTTATGAAAACCTTTTCTCTGAGGTATTTTATATTATAATATATCTACCATAGCATTTCCTGTCACATGGTGGGGAAGAGGAAGAAATTGTGTACTTGTATTTTCAAGTGTCATTGTGTCCCCAGCTATCACATATATACGCATCTGGACACAGAGGGAGCAATATTCATTCCCCAGCTCCACTAAAAACTACCTGTTCACCTGGATCACTTGCAACTTACCTCCTTACCCCGAAAGAAAATTAATAATTCATTTTTCCCCATCCTTCGTGCAGACAGAGGTTCTCAAGCAAGAGCTTAACAGAATTAGTATAAAATAAACTGTGTATATGTCTCAGCCAAGGTTGGTATGTGCTATTAGAAAGAGGTAATAGGACAACATTAGAGGCTATCAGGCTGCTGCCATTCCTGAGGAATTTGCCAACTGTGACATACCTTCCTGAAGATTTTGACTTCCCTCCTTCACATATCTCTGCATTATCCAACTTATTCTCCTCCTGCCAGTGACTGCTGAGTTCTTCCATATGCACACCAATCACATCCCGAATCACCTGGAGATTAAGACATATTAAAAACAAACAACAAAAAAAGCAGTATGTCATGGCAGTGGCCTGAACAAGCAGGCAGAAGGTATACATCTCAAAAAAAAAATTCCCCCAAAAACCTACACATCAGATGTTTCGATGGAAAGTCTTACTTGCAGAAACAGGCATTTCAGCATAAATTTAACAGCATCATTTTACAACAGAGAGTAAACTTACTGGTATTTTCACATTCAAAATTTAATAGAAATGCTCCTGTTATTTGTAACTTGCTGCAACAAACCAAAACCAAACCAAGATTCCTCTATAGTTTGCAACTCCAATAAGGCAGTGGAAAAAGAGACATTTTCCTTGTCTAAAAGGGTATACCATTGTTTACGCTGATATAAAATAAGCACTTTTGTGCAAAAAAAAAAAAAAAAAATCATAGCTTTCTCTTCAGATACTTACCTCAGTGTAAGACTTCTTTGTTATATGAACATTCTTAGCCCTGTATGACTGCCGCCGCCTTTTGTAGTCTCGCATTTCAGCCAGAATTTCAAGATGGGACTTTGGACCTTTCTGACTATCATCTAGCAAAAAATTGGAAGTAAAACAAATGGTCATTAGCAGGACATTAGCACCTGCAGGTATGCCAGTCTGGTGCTTTAGTAGTAAGTCTGAAACATAAAATGTATTGTGTTCTTTCTGAAGTTTCTCTAGTATTTAGTAACTATTATGAATGTAGCATAAGCTTCCTCTTCAACCTTCTTGGTAGCTGTTTACACAAGACTAAAAAGCCACCAAGCAAATGTTGCGGGATCTCAGCCTCCTGACAGTGATCCAAATCAACATTCGGGCTTGTGATTTGGTCAAACGCCTACAAAATACAGGCCTTGTTTTCAAAGCCAGTATTACACTAAGACACAAAGATTGAGAAAGCCAGATTATGTTTAACATTTACCTGTGTAGATGACAAACACTATCTCCTACCTCCTAGGCATAGCAGGGCCCACAGGATAACACAGATGCTTATGTTGCACTTGGTATAGTTACAAACTGGCATGACTCAACAGGGATGAGAGGCCTCAGTCTAATACACCCATTTGTATATTGCTCAAGAGTGCCATCGGACGACTGCCAACCTTTCTTGTTCAGCTTTCACTCCTGAGATCACTTAAAGTGATCTTTAATCTCATCATCTCTTACAGCAAATACTGTTCCAAGCGGCACAGTAAGTTGGCAACATTAAGCAACCTGAGTCAGTTGCAGCAAAAGATCCATCTGCTAAGATACACACAATACGTGTGCCAAGAGCAGAGCACCAAGGCTTTCTCAGAAGGAAAACAACATAAAGGATAGCAAACTAGTGTGTTCTGATGCCAGGTCTTCGTTGCAGCTTTTAAGAACAGTATGCTTTTCACAATAAAAATAGCACAAGCAATTCTGTTTGGCTTTCAACAAAACTCATCTAAATTCACAAAGTGAAAGTTCTGAGCCATAAATTCAACAATAGACCGTTCTTCAAACCTTGCGTGATTTTCGCTGCTAAATCCACAAAGAGGTCACTGTCATTTTCCGTAATTTGGGATCTAGACCTCTGTTTCTTTGTTTCCTCAACAACATAATCATAAAGAGCAAGGCGATCAGCTTGAGTCAGGTCACAGGTGAAACGCTTGTGATTTTGAGGAACTTCTACAGGCAGTAATGAGTAAGATCCTGGAGGTTGAACAGACAGCTGTTATTAGTAAAAAAGCATAATTACACAGGAAAACACTGAGAAGCTCAACAAACAAACAATGCAGTAAACAGCCACGCTGTTTTCATCCTTCCCCTACATATCTGTAAGAAGTTTCACCCTTCTTAATTTGAAAGGATAAAAATTGCTCAAAGAAAAAAAAGGGCCAAATCCCTCCCCAACCCCACGCAGGTTGTGTAACCTCTCTTGACTGCTTACACTGTTAGTTACGGGTTTTCATATGCTTTGAAGGGAACGTACTAGATTAGATCAACAGGGCACTATGTATTGTCCCATCAATTTCAGCTCTTGGCTTACAAGCTAAAGCAAGAGAGAGGAGGCTGCAGCTCTAACTTGTGGGTTTGTCTTACTCCTAAAATTTTCTGTAAAGTACTAGCTGCAAAATGCCTGTTGTTCTGCCAAGAAGAATGAAGGCTTCGAGGAGACTGGGCACTGTGCAAATCAGCCTCACTCACACTGTCACTTTCTCTACAGAGCTTTTATAACAGACTGCCACAGGCATTTACAGCTGAAAGGGCTACAAAGGCACTTTCAAGATGCTCCAGATTAGTTCAAATAACTAACTTTAAAGTTATGAAAACAAACACACTGCCTGCACACTCTTCTTTCCCTGAATGATCAGCCCAGTACTAACTCTTCCCCTTCCCCAGTTAAAACACACCTGTCCTCCAGACAAACAATAAATCCATTCTCAACCCGTTGCAACAGCAGCAAAGCGACTTCCCTAAAGATACAGGATACAGTATTCTATGATACTGCCTGCAGAAAAGCATTTTACTCAAGAACATTCAAATTCCCAGCAACCACTGACTTGAACTCCATAATCCTGCTCCCCACAATGCAACCTTCTCCCTGCCAGGCGCAATCCCGCACAGGCCTACGTCTCCAGGCAGACAGAAAAGCCAACACATAAGACAGGGTGTATGCAGGAGCCTTCACAACAGCAAAGCTATTGCTTCTCTAGATTATTCAGCACTTAACGGAAGCTGGGCAATCTTTCATATCCTGCTTTCACTAAAGACACCAAAGAAGAGGAAGAGGAGCCACAATAACTCTACAACAACAAACCAAAATACAAGATTTCCTCATTACTGCACTTGGAGCCTTTCCAGAACTTTCCTAATCCGAACTAACAGATTTAAACATGAACACTAGAATTTTATTTTTAGAATGCACTTGTTCTTACAGGGTCACAGAAGCCCATAAAAGTGCCCTAATAGTTACGTGCTTGTGATTTTACAAGAATTTCACAACTTGTGATTAAGACCAGTTTTCCTGTCCTATTATATAGCTATTCTAATACTCTAAATATGGATAGAATTTTTTTTAAAAACAAAGAAAGAAAATTACTTCCTTTGATACAGTTAGTCAAAAGGAAATTTACAATGAAAAATGCTTTCCATTTGATTCTGTTGGCAAAGACTTTAAACTAAACAATTCCAAGTCAGTAAATCTTACAATAGGCCAAGATGCCACAATGAAAACCACCCCAATACAGTTTTAGCGTTATCTTTAGAGAAATGCAAGCTTGCAGTGAAAACTGGATAGCAAACACTGGCATCTAGTGGCTCACTCATGTATCCTTGCGATGCACCACTTGATAAAGGGTTTATCTGTTTCTTCTCTACTTGGATGTGCTTGTGTCAAATTAATGAGTTACCACTTCCCTCCAATGAAAATGCACCCAACGTGCTCCAAACACAGTGCCCATCACATGAAAGCTCCTTCCCAAGCAACTGTCTGTTAAGGCTCCATTTGCTATGCCGGAGAAACAAAAACAACATGAAAAACTATGCCTGAGCAAGCGCTGCTGTATTTGACTGTCAGGAAAGCAGAAAAAACGCACTTTTCCTTCTGCACATATGTTTACCAAACTAAAGGACTACAGACAGTAAATGCGGTATCTTTCAGGTGTTGCAGTAATTTCCAAACCATACACTGCAGCTCTACAGTGGTTTCTATAGGTAGCCCTACTTTCCTACTCTGTCTTGATCTGAACTCTCAAAGAGAAGCATAGCTCATAACCTGGTCCCCAGACTCGTCACAAAACCCACTGAGAAATGAAACATAAAGGAACTAGTGAGCTCAGAGCAGTGGCAAAGGACAACATCATATTTGCAGATGTGTCAGCATATTTCTTATACAACTTCTTAGGACAGTCTTTAAACAATCCAACACAATAATATGCATGTTGTTTGGTTTTTGATCTGAGGAGTGGTGGACAAGCACATACAGCTCACGTCTAGCAATTGATCCTTAAACAAAACATTACATGAAAAACCATTACATGAAGAACAAGACTGGAGGCAGCATTAGAAGAGTCTGGGCCACAAAGACAGAAGGATAACGTCAGAAACCGCAGGCAGAAAGTAAAGTGTAGGTAGTGGGATGGGAAGTGAAGGCTTTAAGAAACTCCTGAATTTTGCAGTGTTGATTTTCCAGTCCTAAAGAGAACTAGAGGTGTGAGCACAACAGACTCAAATCCTCTTATCTAGTTGCCCGGCCTAGAGAAAGTAGTTATGCACCAAAATATACAAGGGAAGGAATATTAGAAATAAGTCAAAAAAATTCCTCACAGCAGTTCACAAGTAGAACAAAAGAAGCTACAAGGGGGGAGACAAGAGCAGCTCTCACATAAGAGCTGATGAAGTTGTCTCAGCATCTGCTTGCTGCTTACCTTCGCTGTAGCCTGTACCTTCTTTCGCACTTTGAGCTCTAGCTTGCTTAACAATGTGAAATTGTAGATCTTTATCTGCAGACAGAGAAGACAAAAATATCACAGAACTTTTACATCAAGTACTTGGCAGTCTTTATTCCCCAACCTCTACTATGAGACTTATGGTACGTTACAGAACATTGTGGCTTTACGTATGCATAAGGGAGAGTCCGATCTAAAAAGATCATTTTAATCTATTCCATATTTGAACTGAGGGAAGGAAAAAGAAAAAAAAAAAGAAGGAGGATTTCCAGGTTACAGGGATATGGAAAAAGAAATGTTCGTAAATTGCAATTCTCTTCTCTACCATTACTGTATCCCCAAACTCTAGGGCGAGTTTTCCCACCTTCTAAGCATATGTTTTAATACACTTTCAGCACTTGATGCAAGATGAACATTGGAAGAACCTGGAAAATAACCTAAGGGAAAAAAAAAGACCCTCCTTGGATTTTAAGCTGAGAACAGCCAAGTGACCTACAGAACAGAATTACACAGGGACAGATACGCAATAATGGTAAATTACGGCAAAGCACAATGGTGAGAAAATAAACCTACTGATGGAAACACTCAGTTTTTCTAAGAGGCCTTGGCAAGGCAGCGGGGTGTGCCACCGCGAGGACCCGGACTCTGCTCCCTGCTGTGGGTCTCCCCTCAGCCCCATCTTCTGCCCCCCCGGGGTCTCCCCTCAGCCCTCCCCGGGGCTCCGCCTCAGCCCCTCACCCTCTGCCTGCCCGCCCCGGGTC
>NW_009211582.1:0-1529 GCF_000690835.1 Fulmarus glacialis | reverse complement strand
GATGCTGGCGGTGCCGGTAATCCCTGCCATTTTTGCAATTAGCCTTCTCCCCGTTACCCAATTACGCCCAGTTCCTGCTGGTCGCCCATTCAGCAGCCTGGGGGGCTGGCACACCGGGAGCCAGCTCTCCGCCGCCAACCTCCCTGCCTTTTGTCTCCTTTATTCCCAAAGTGACCATTCTGCCTTTTATTTCCCCTTCCAACTCCTTCACAAATACCCGCCGCCGCCTCGCCTGCTTCCCTTCCCCCGGGAGGTTTTGTTGGGCTCTTTTCTTCTCTCCCCGCGTCTCCTCCGCAGCCCCAGCTGTTGGGGAGCCACCCACGTGGGACAGGGCCACGGGGCTCGTCCCTCTCCCCCGAGCACGGTGGTCTGCAGCCCAGCCCCGATGGCTGCCAGCCCCTCAGGACCCTCTGGCTTCCCTCCCAGCCCACGGGGACGGCTTCTCCCACCGAGGGCATCGGACCCTCTGGCAGCACTGCTTGTGCCCTATGGCTGTGACACTGGATCACCGGCCAAGCTCTCTGCCTATCCACCCATCCACCCTCCCATCCTTCCATGCATCCATTCATCTAGCTCTGCATGCATGCATGCATCCATCCTCTCATTCATCCAGCTCTGCATCCATCCATCCATCCGTCCGTCCATCCATCCATCTTCTCATTCATCCAGCTCTGCATCCATCCATCCATCCTCCCATCCATCCATCCATCTGTCCATCCTCTCATTCATCCAGCTCTGCATCCATCCTCCCATCCATCCATCCTCCCATCCATCCATCTGCCTATCTTTAAACAACATATATTAGCCCTCCAACCATCACAAGGAGGGAAACACTCTTCCTCTCATTTCCTCAGGGGGAAACTGAGGCAGGGAAGGCCCCCCCAGCCCAGACTCGCGGGGGTCCCTGGCAGCGCAGGGTCTCAGCGCTGACTTTCCCACATGCTCCTCTCCGACCGCACCGGATCCCCTTCCTCCCCACCATGACTGTTTTGGGGACAGGTTGTAGGGTGGTGGCAACACCACCAGCATCTCCAGGACACAGGGAGACATGTAACCCAAGGGTCTGGGCTTAGCCACGCAGCCCTGCAACGTCACCTCCAACTCCGGTGATGATGATCCGGGAGCTCCCGGAGTCATGGCATGGGGGAGGTCAGCAGAGATCTTCTGGAGAACTTCTGGTCCAAGCAGGGTCATCTGGAGCCACCCCCAGGCTCCTGTCTGGGGGGGTTTGAAGATCTCCAGGGATGGAGAGTCCACAGCCCCGGCAGCCCGGCGCTCGGCCACCTTCCCAGTGAGAAAAGGCTTTCACAGTGAGAAAAGGCTTTTTGCAGATTGGGCCTCCAGAGGATGGACAGACGGACATCCAGACTTGGTCATGGAAAAATGAACAGGGAGGTGATACAAAATGTTGCTCCACAACCCTCTGTTCTTCACCATTTCCCTTACAAAACTCCCAGAGGGGCTTCGCCTCGCCGGCCACCCCGGGGGTCTCCCTTCGGGCTTGGCTTGCCTTCCCGTGCCGACACAAA
>NW_009211581.1:389-2177 GCF_000690835.1 Fulmarus glacialis | reverse complement strand
TAAAACGAGGTAGCCAGACATCATATATATATTTATATATATAGAATATATTCAGCAGAAAAAAAATGTACTTAAAAATCCACAAGAACAGCAACTTCAAATGTCTTTAAAAATAAAACCATGTAAGAAAATGAATACTGTAAAGAGGAGAATGAGTGAGGAAAACTGGGATCAGTTACAGAACATAAGCAAGGGCTAGATGGGAGAGTAAGAGGCTGTTTTTGTAGCAGTAATTTTTTTTATGCATTTCAAAATAAAAACAGGTCACAGTATCTCAAATGAAGCAGAAATGAAGCTGGAGATTCTTCCTCAAGTCCCCTGGGTAGAGGGGAGCTAGCCACCCCTTCTACCCACTCACTCCCGACCCGAAGAGGAATGGATATGTAGCTGGATATGTCTATCCCTGTTGCCAAGAAGAAGGAGGGGAGAAGAAGAGAGAATGATGAAAGGGAAGGTGAGCCTCAGTAACTCTCAGTGTCCCCCAGTGCACGGGAAGGCTTAAGAGACTGGGGTCTGTGTCTAGCCCCCACAGAGACAGAAGGAGGAAATAGTATCTTCATCATCTCCAGGAGAGAGATGGGGAGAGAGAATGGAGTGCCTAGGTTTTTCCATTAACCATAGTGCAGGGTGACACGGAAACATACTGACAAAAGGAGAGGCTGTAGCTACCCCTAGTCTCAGTGCAGTGGGGAACTGGAATAGTGGGAGGTTGTATCCACCCACAGCAGAGAATAACACGGAACTGGAGATTGAAAACAGATTTTTTTTTTAAAAAAAAAAAAAAAAAAAAAAAAACAATGTACCTAGGGAGCAGTATTTCTGTCACAATTCCCAGTTGACAGGGGAGGGGCAAGCGCAGAGGTGGAATGGTTATTTTACCAAAAGCTGTGTCTGTGCCCAGCGCAGGATGACCGGGTGGCCGGGTACATAAGTGTAGCTAGGAAGCCTTTTCTGCTGTTGTTACTGTTTGTTCCCATCTCTATTCCCACTCTCCTTTATATAAACCAAAAATAATCTATTCTGAATACATGGCAGAACAAGGGTCTTTCTTTATCCATCCTTAGTGCATGAGGGGATGGAACCAGGGAGTGGGGATAAAGAGGGGTGTCTCTAGCCCCAGTGCATAAGAGTGTGGGCTTCTACCTCTTCCGCAGGGAAGGATGCTGTGGGGGAAGGGGGAGCTCTGTCTCCCCAGCATGGAGCTGGAGGCATGACCTGGAAAAAGGATAGGTGCTTTCTCTCTCTCCTCCTGCCCCCCCTTTCCTCCTCCTCCTCCAGAGCAAGGGTAGGTAGGCAGCACAGAAGGGTTGAGGATATACTCTCTTTCTCTATATTCCTCCCTCCGGTGCCAGGGTGCATGGGTAGCATGGCTCTGTGCGTGCCCCTCTCTCTCTTTCTCTCCTCCATTGCAGCAGTCAGTCAGTCAGTGAGTCCCTCCAGAGGAGATGGAGGTCTCGGGGTGCCCCCCTCCTCTCACCTGACCTTCTCGCTCTCAGTCATTTCCCAAAGTCCCAGGTTGAGCACCTTGAGGCAGGGCAGCTGGGTGATGCGCTCCAAGCCCCGCTTGGTAATGCGGGTGCAGCCGTAGAGGTCGATGCCCGTGAGCTGGCTGAGGTGTTCGGCGATGAGCTCCAGGCCCTTGTCAGTGATGCGGACGCACTGGCCGATGTTGAGGGTACGGAGCCCGTGCATCTGCCGCACCATGCGGTTGATGCCCTCGTCGCTAATGTGGCAGGAGCAGAGGGAGAGGGAGCGCAGCCCGTCCAGGCCCTGTGCGATATAGGCTAG
>NW_009211581.1:0-361 GCF_000690835.1 Fulmarus glacialis | reverse complement strand
TCTCTGGTCCCCCACCTTGTCGCAGAAGGAGACGTCGAGGCCGGACAGCCGCAGGCTGCCCATGGCCAGATGCATGATGCCCGTGTCGCTGATGTTGTCGCAGGAGCGCAGGTTGAGGCTGCGCAGGCTGCTCATGTGCGACAGTTGCAGCAGCCCCGCGTCCGAGATGCCCCCGCAGAAGCTGAGGTTGAGCTGGCGGAGGCGGCCCAGCCCGCGGGCCAGGTGCTTGAGCGAGAGGTCGCTGAGCTTCTGGCAGTCCTGCAGCGTGAGCTGCTCCAGGCCCAGGCAGCCCTCGGCCGCGCTGCGCGTCATGCCCGCCAGGTGCCCGATGCCCACGTCGGAGAGGTGCCGGCAGGAGCGC
>NW_009211580.1:0-28093 GCF_000690835.1 Fulmarus glacialis | reverse complement strand
CAGCGACGGCCCGCGGCCTGGGCAGCAGCGGCACTGCAGAGCTTCTCACCGGGACGCCGAAGCCGGGCACTGGCTGTCCCCCCACGCACAGCCGGCGGCTTCCAGAACCTAACGACGGGAGGAGAGAACCCCTCAGACTCAGTCCTCTGCTTGGCTCCATAAAGTAAAGCTATTAACATGCACTGCACTTGAATATAACTGTCTACGTGAGTTTTGGAGACGTCATACAAGAAGGATGCTAAAAATTGCTCAAAGTTTTTGCTTTGGGGACTTTTCCACAGGCTTTGATTATGCTAACAAACTTTAGAGTCTCTCTCTTTTGGAGACAAAACCAAGAATGCACACATTCAGTTGGTCTATCCTGTTCCAAACCAGGTCTGCACTGGTTGATTTGGTTGCAAATCGTAAGCACATCTCGCTGAAAGTGTCAATATAGGAAGTGCTTATCAATTCATATATGGCACAGATAACGGCAGTTCAATGTACCTTTTGCTTCTGCTTAGAACAAAAAACTTGCAGAACGTTCTTGCACAACACACAAGTGTCAAAACAAGGTATTTCAGGTTTTACACACAATGCAAAGCTACGATATACTACAGTATTTAATGCACACCAATAGGAAAAGTTCCTAAAAAATACTCATGCGGTTTTTGTGCCACGGGATAGGTAACGGCTATTTCGTAGAAATAGATCCAACTGGCTCCATTGGAGCAGCAGTATAAATATTCAAAATAGAAGTAATAATAGGCCCTGATGTGAAACTTCTCTATTTTTTTTTTCTTCCCCAAATCCGTCCCTTCTGTCAGCAAGGAAACACTCTGCTTAGGAGCAACTGCATCTTGCCACAAGAGCATAGCTGTGTGTTTGTGGGGTGGATTTTAGTGAAATGTGCCACATTGTTGCTAACATTGTTTGATTTAAGGAGTATTTTAGGCATTTTAGTGGTTATTATTATTATTAATCTCATTAACAACAACAAAAAAAGAAACAACAGCAACAAAAAACCAACAGGAAGGTACACCGGGCTTCCTAACGCAAGAGGACTTCCAGCGGGCGTAGTTAGGAGAAGGCTGCTCAAACAACAGGCTGCATAGCTCAACAAGCAGCAACACAACTGTTTTCCAAAATGAAAAGTGATGACGCGGGCATGTCATTGACTCTACTGCCTGTCCCCGGACCCCTCCTTCTTCTTGCCAGGGATCCACACGCACACTTTGTTCACCGAGGCCAGCGGTACACGGCTTTTTCCACTGGACTTCCTCGACACGCGCAGTGCAACGGCTGCCAGTGCCTCCACACGGTTAGTGTAACAAAGAGAAAATCAGGTGCTGAGCTGAATGGAAACCACAGGCTGTAAATATTTTGATTTACGACATTTTGCCCCCAAAAAATTGAACTGAAAAAATCACTTCCAAAAGTGCAAATGAAATAAACATTGGCTTTCCGTCTGTGAACGGGGCTCTCTTTCTTTTTTTTTTTCTTTCTTTTTTTTTTAGTTGGAGTTTTTTTTTCCTGCTATAGTTTAGGGTTTGGTATTTTGTTTTGTTTTTTCCTTTCTTTCTTTTACGTAGAGTTTGCTGTGCCTTTACTACCAATATTTGCCACTGTTTGTACCATAGACAAAAACATTCACCTAGCTGGTAGTATCTTAATACATTTCATAGTAGAACATATACAAGAAAGAGGAGAAAACATACCAAATGAATCAGAAGTGATCAGTGCTTAAAGTAAATACAAGAGCCAGCACTGGCAAGAATCCACAGTATCAATACATACAAATGAAGCTGTGATGGTGTTTCTCATGGGGTGGAATCTGCCTGCATATTAATACAGAATTATACAAAATCTAGCAGGGATATTGGAACAATGAATAGCTAAACTTTCACAATAACTTAAGATCTGTAAGCGAGTCTGCATTGAAGATATTCCACATTTTAAAAAGTGCCATCTCTCTCTGTCTCTTCCTCCCTCCCAAAGCAGGGGTGATGAATCCACATGATCTGTTATCAGATAAGTTCAACTGCTTAAGACGACAAATATCTGGCCAGGTCCAGTGTATTCTTTAAAGAGTGGCAAATTATGACTTCAGTAACTATGTCTGTGCAAAATATGCCTCTTTCCTTTTAAAGAAACCAGTGTCTGTAACTCATTTAGAAAAGTTCCGACACGTACTTATGTCCTTCTCAGAACGAATAAGACATGAACTATTGAATCCCCCCAAAACAAGAAATCTGATGAAGCAGAGAAAGTTCTGACCTTCCATTTCCATGTGCAGATCATTAAAAACCAGGACACCTCCTTGGTAGCCCTCCTGGGCTGGCGATCAAACTATTGCTTGGAAATACCATAAACACCCTAGTAATAAAACTCCAACATTAATAAAATGGTAGTAGTGTTTACCCTTTGAATCCATGTTTACCTTGCATTCCTCATCACACCTGTACGAGATTCATTATTTATGGTAAAAAGTCATCGTCTGTTGCCTTGACAATCTTCTTTTAATACGCAGTAAATCCATTCATATGCCGAGTACCTTGAACTGTATTTCCATATTACACTGCCCTGTGACCTTTGGATTGTTACAGGAGACCCAGCGCTCAGAAGGAGAAGCTGCAAGAGAGGACGTTGATCTCTGGCAATTAAAAAAAAAAAAAACCAAACAGAAAACACAAAACCCCCCGCCCCCCCCCCCCAAAACCTCAAAAACAAAACTAGAAAAAAACCCAAACAAAAAACCAACCAAAAAAATTCCCATGATTCTCCTTGAAAATCAGCCCCTGTACGATGTACCCTCTTCTGCATTGTAGCAATAGTCTTAAGTCATAAATTAGATTAGTCTTCCATCAAATAACTTAAAAAAAAGAAGGAATTGTAGCAGACCAGTTTTGCCTGGCTTGACGCCAGTTAGCAGCCAGTTCATCTAGAGTCCCAGTCACACTGTTCAAAAACTGAGCTAGGAAATCACATGAATGTTGAAAAAAATAATCTTCACATCGATGCAGGATTTTTCCAGGTTGTGGGGGGTCAGGGAGAGGGTAAACCTAGATGGGGCCATGGGTCCTATGAACAGTGAACAGGATATATGTCACGACTTGGAGGTGCACCGCATTCAGGAGATGCCAGCCGTGGTTTGTATTGCACAGGTAAGAAGGAAGTTCCTCCCGACAGTCTGCCACCTGCATTAGTGATCTCTGCACATTGGCAAGTTCACAAAAGTGAAAACATTGAATTCTGTCATGATGGAGAAACACAGGAAGATGCCGTAAAGGGAAAGGCACACACACCCTAGCTTCTTATCCAGTTTCCATTTGTTCATGTGGACGCCAAACACCTACAATAAACACAGAGTAAGCCACCACAGCAGGACATTGCGAATACAGTGGTAAATCCCCTTCTCAATTACACGAGCACGAAGATGACTGTCCCCTTACTGATCATGGAAGCAATCACAATGCAAGTACTGCAACAAGTGCCCTGAAGACCACAGCTGAAGTAAATCAGAGTAGACCCCTCGCAGTCATTGAAGCCACACAAACTTACATCACCTCGAGCCCTGGCCCAAGGGCCTTAAGTTTCTGCAATGAATTTCATTTTGGCAAGAACAATCCCATTTAATTCAATCAGAAAGGTTTTCAAAGGCCAGATTCCTTTTACTTCACTCAAAATACTTCACGTGCCCTTCTGCACCTCAATCTAGAGCCACACAGCCTAAGGCTGTGCTTGACTTTCCTTAGTTTGCTCCTACACAAACCTCTTAAAAGGTTAAAGTCTTGTGGACGTGGCAATTGTGTTGGTGTGCAACGCACAGGAGGAATCCCTATAGCAGCTGGTCGCAAGATTTGGAAGATGTCCCATAAATCCTCTTCTCTCTATCGTTTCTAGTCCACTATGCTGGACTTGCGACAGGTCAGGGAACGTGAGGTGCTGATTTCAATAGAAACATTGTCATGTCCAGGCACTATTTGTGCCGGTCTGTGTTGTATTTCAGAAGGTTCCTACAGAGGGCCAAAGCAAACTGTACAGCATTTTGTCTACCTGTCCAACAGGAGAATGGATCTCATCATACATCAAAGGATCTGCTTCAACTCTAGCATGAAAAATAACTAATGATTACTAACGGCTGTCCTGGGCTCCTCCCATGAAAAATACACAAATATGAGAGCCATCTTGTGACAGGGATAGCTTCTGCAAAGTGCCAGATTAAGGTCTTGGGAAGTTTACAATAGGAGTGGCCATCCCTATCCCTTAACAACAGACATTGCAACCACTATTACAGCTGGAGGTGAGAAAGAAACAGGTGAAGAAAATGCCTATAAAAATCACTCTTTTGGAAGTGAAGAACAAAAGACTATATACATACTGTGACAAAAACAGATGCCAGCAGGAGACCAACAGAATAGATAAGTCCTCTGCTGTTTAACCGAATCTGTAAAACAAAGAAGTTTATAAAACCATGTCACAATTTCAAGCAACAATATTTCTCTCTGCTGATAATTCTGTAATCCTAAACTGCTGAGTTGCTAAACACTGGCTTGCAAGCTGTAAATGCCAAGTCAGACTATCACATCACAGATTATTTTGCCTACTCCTTATTGCCAAAGAAGAAGGAGTATTATTAGAGTAGCATCCTTAGGACCTGACAGCATTTCAAACTGTTCCACCCCCCCATGGGCTTTGTCATCCCTTATACTGTTATATCATGAAATTTTCTTTTTGGCAATTAACTCTACGTGAGTCCTGTAAGAACAAACGGGGGAAAGGAAATTTTGCATTCAGTCACCAAGTAATGCTTCACAGTGGGGGAAAATAAACAAGGACACACATAAACACATAATTTCTTCCCTACTCTTGCTCATCTTGGTGAAGGAAACAAGTCAGTAGCCTCACAGCCTGAACCTCAGCTGCTGAAAGTCATCGATATCAATGCACCATGGTACACTAGCACAGGCTGAAGATTATTTAGCACTGAGGCAAAGAGACAACTTATTGCCTGCAGGGCTGCGTAGAGATATCATCACTAAGGTACCCAGGCACATCGCAGGCTCTTATGTAGCTGTCTCCGTGGCAGAGCCACAATTACTTCCACTGTGCAAGTGGAGAACCAAGATACAGGTCCTCAAAGCTGAGGAGCTATTTAACTGCTATTTTTAGAGGCTTTGGAGTCTAACCAAAGACACTCATCTGCATCTTTAAGCCCTAAATACATTTAAAAACATGATTTTATGTGACATAAACCTAAAGCTACACAGGAAGGCTACAGGGAGTAAAGCCACCTCTCCAATCCTGTTCCTCAGCCAGGATCGTGCTTCTCCTCAGTTTCCCATTCTTCTCTTGGGGAGCTTAATCATTGTCCCTTTGGGTATTTTTATGTGATCTTCTCAAACAGTATCACCTGCAGTATCATCAAGGGAGCACTCAGGTGGAGTCTCTCAAGGCATTTCTGCAGGGGCTTCTGTGTGAGGGAGACCTCCTCCTAGGGAAGGTCGGCTTTTCCAGGGAAGCAACAGGGCAGCTGAAAGCTGCGGGGTGGGTGCCATGGGTGAGTGAATTGTAAATCTTTCGACCACCTAATATCAATTATTATCTTAAGGCCACTATAAGGTAATACAGCCCATTGTATTCCTCCCTGCACCTTCTGTGCAATGAAACCCTACGTGAAGTTGAGTTTCAACTGACAGTCACCAAAACCAATTACTATTTAAAGTAGTAACCAACTATTTAAGTTTCCTGGCAGACATCAATCTTAGCAAGAAATTAGGTACAAGTAATTTTCAAGGATGCTTTAGAAAAGCACATTGCTATTGCTTGTCTAGTAGACTTTGATTTTGTGCAGTGCAGGTATATTTTCAGTCACACCACTCTGCTGCTGGGTCAAACAGCAAAACTAAATACAGTGATCTTCCTTGAATGGGCTGGTATCCAATTCTCAATTGCTCAGCTTGTTCTACATTTGTATACAAGGAAAAGCAAAAGCGCTAGTCCATTCCTGCAAATGATCTGCAGACAAGAAAATAGTTCTCAGAATGAAAGTTCATCCACCTCAAACAACACATTTTTTTCTAAGCTGGATTTATTTCTTGTTTTTTAAACTGTTTTTAGTCCAATAAACAATTCAAACTACACTTCTACGCCATGATATTATTTTCTCAACTGTCAACACAGAAAATAATGGTACATGGTGTATCACTGGCCACTTTTCAGGGCTTGCACCCTTCCAGTTAGACTATAAAGAAGCCCATTTGCAAGAGAAGTGGGTATTGCTAAACTGATGACAAGCAGCTCTACAATTTCATGAATGCAAGACCGCTGAGGCACTTGTATCATTTTGCATCACAGTTAGGAAAAACTTCTCACCCAAATATTGCTCCCAAATCCAGAGTAATGATTTAGCTTCGTTCCCCAAGGATAACTGAGCGCAGAGTCTGACTTTCCAAGGAACGGATTATCAGTTCTGACATTTTGCAGACCTGAGCCTGCAATGAACTCCATACACCCAGGATCCTCTATGCAAATCCATGTTGGAGACACGGTCAAGCATGCTGCAAAAAGACAGTCCTGGAAGGATCTCTCTCTTCGCCTGGACATGCTCAAGATTCAGCATGATGACGCATTGCTGTACTTCTAATAAACCGTAATAAGAATAGGTCTTGCACAGCTACTGTACACTGGAATTGTTACAGCATTTGTACTCACAAGTGTCCCACGAATTTGCAGAGCTCTGTTGCTGCCTGAGATTTGCTATTACCTTCATGTATGTTAAAATACTGGCTTACACAAATGGCACATTTGCCTTCTTTACTGATTTTTGCCATCATAAAAAAAGGCTACAGCCATGATGATCCTTTGTTCTTAAAGGTATTACAAGATTTCTTTAAGACATAAGCTGTAAGTGTATGTATGTACAGCGGGACCATTATATTCCTATGGCCATTGCACGTAAAATACAATATTCTCACTAGACTGACTGTCCAAAGAAATGAAGGATTTGGATTGCTTCAAAGTGTGAAGGCCAATTTTGGGACTGTCTGCATAACTGAAGGTGAAAAATGTAATGATCCCACTGTTAAGGTAAACTGCAGGTTGTAAGTGGCGGACAGGAGGAAATGTATTTTTGCAGCTATGGAAGAAGTCTCTAAGGCCACTGCAGCTTCTGTTACCAGTCCCGAGCAAACCTCAAAGTTTTGCTGAAACAAGAGCTGTTCTTGGGATGAGAGACAACGTCAGGTTCTGACCCAGAAGACCTTTTTCTTTGATACCTACAGCATATTTCCTGATACTCTAAGGAGCCAGGACAAGCTAATTTGGGGGCTCTGTGCACACATTACTGCTCCCTGTAGGGATGGACTGGTCCATTGCGCTTCATTCACTCCCATGCATCCACTCCTCTTCTCCTGCTTCCACTAATCTGAATGGTCCATACAGAACAGCTAACCTGGATTTCCATTTTAGTCATTCTAAAATGCAAAAATAAACTAACTTTGTGTAACTAAAATACCAATTTAAAGCCACCTTCCCTGCTACCCCAAATGAGCAGTAGCTGGCTAGAAAAGACAGAGACTATTTTACTATAAATTCCTGTCTGGATTTTGGTCAGGAATTCTGTTTGACTGGTGCCAGTATCTGTAAAAGCTGTCAATATGAAATATATCAATCGGAAAGGAATCTACAGGAAAAGGAAGCAAATAAAGTAGCTGGAATTATTTTAGCATGGAAAATGTCTGAATTCAACCTAAACTGCAGACGCTGCTTCTCAGGTTCATCAAGAGCCTCCATAAAACCAGCAGACATTTGGAAAAGAAACCATTCCAAAGGCCTCCGTGTCTAATTTGCTGAGGACAGTGCTTCCAAAGAGAGGTGTTTGGGGCTGCTTTCTTTGGACTATCTGCAAGGCTCCTCTTTGGAGGTCATTCAGGGGAACAAAAGTTGCTGTTAAGGATTATTCAAAAGTAGAAAGCGTATGCTAATTATTTATGACAGCTTTATGAATATAACAGTAACACACGTCATGCTGATCGCACACGGGCAAAGCAAACGGGGCAACCCCTTCAGCAGTGTGAGCACCAATTTTCCCTTGCAGTGGTATTGCATTAAAACACTTGCGTTTCACTCCAGGTTAACAGTTCTCAACTCAAGCTTAACTAGCAATGCTCCTGGCATGGGATCTAGCCCAGCTCCCACTGTTGAACAAAGCAATTAGCTATTAATTAACCTAAATAACAAGAACTTTCCTTTACAAGGCTTGACTATTCCCATAGAAGAAAGGATTTCCTGGGAGGGATGAAAGGGTGTTTTCTAATGCAGCTTCCACTTTCCAGTGCTTTTTGCTCTGCAAAAAATTGGACCATGTATTAGGGTCATTGCCTCCTACGTCACTGCCATGGGACAGAAGGATTAAAACCCTTCCATGTATATAGCAAAGGGTCATTTCCTTGGGCGAGCAAATGCTAGTTGTGGAATGCACTTTGTCAGGAAGCTCATTTGGCTGAACTGGATACATATCACAGCTGGACTTTCTGGAAGAAAAAGTGCAACTCTTTGGGTAAAAAACCTTGTTGGTGAGCTCAAAGCACTGTAAAAGCTCTGCAGAATTCCAGATGTTTCCACTGTGGGTCAGGAGGTAATGCATGTATGGCGTCTCGCTGCCATGCCATGGAGCAGGCAGAAAAGGGACAGAAGAGGACAAAGACGACAGGTGAGAAGGGCTATAAATCAATAAGAAGCAAATGAAAAACACCAGAAAGACAGCTGGAACAAACCAACATTGATGTATGCCTGTCCCCAAAGCAGATTTGCCCTGGGACGGCTGGGAGATGGATTCCTTAGGTGGGTGCCGGGTGTAATTCCAGATGCACTGAACTTGCAGTATACGTGCTGTGGAGTTACTCTACGTGCACACAAATAGTCCAATTAATTTGGCTTGCTGCTTATACGCAGAGTAGCTCCGCATGGTGTGAGCAGGGAGTCCAGCTGCGTATGATGCATTGCTTTTCTGGCACATGCAGTAAGTCTGACCTCACCAGACTTTTGCACATGTGGAGAATGGCATACGTTCAGGCACCGTGCCCAGGGCCTCTGGGTTATTTAAGACAGCCCTGGAGCAAGCTGATTTACACCAGTAAGTAACCTTCCTCATTGTAGATATAATTCCTGTTTAAGCCTGTTGCCCAGATACCTCTTACTGTAAAGGTTTCTTGGACTAATACAGTGCTTTGAGATTCTTGCAGACTTTATAGCTCACATTGAGAAGAGAATGAAAGCTGTCTGGGTTTGTTCACATCCAAAATGCAACGGTAGTCTGGTCTTTGAGGGACGCTTTTTGCTAAATATTCTCACTCCAACAAAGAAAGGTCTCCTTGGAGCTAGATGAAACTCAGTGCCAAGCATTTTGGGGGCTGCAGCCTGAGGATTTGGAGAGATGTTCTCCAGTAAACCTTGCACTGGTGGTTTAAGGGGTTTCCAGTGTCAGATCAGCCAGCAGTGACTTCCCTGTTGCACAGGTCACATTAGAGCACTCCCTATTTACCATAGTTGAGGGAGGTAGGCCTGAGCAAATAGCCCACACTATCTGGGGTATGAGCATATGCTCCCTTCTATCAAATCTGCTACTGGGCACTGGTGTATTTAATTCTTGCATTGAGAGTAACCAGAGGACCGCTGCCAATGCTCTTGGCTAGCCTATACCTAGCTCTGGAAACGGTTCTCTGAAAATATAATGGAAATCCCCAAACATTAATGAAAACAAGAACATTTAATTCTAGCAAACACTGTTATTACTTATCTATCACCAACAAAGAGAACATACGGTTTCAAAGGAGACAGGTTCAGATTTGCTCTACGTCTGCTGCAACTCTGCACAGTATTACACTAATTGGTGCACAGCAGGGGTTGCTCATCAGAACAAAAAGGCAGGTCTAACAACTCCCTACTGTTTTATCCTACCTGGTAACGCTAAAGGTTTTCCTACAATCCCCTCCTGGGCCAGGTTTACATTACAGCCGGTCTGTCCACAGCAATGGCTAGAAAAGCCACACAAGTAGGCGTGCTGCTTTTTTTAACCTTCTCTCCAGCTCTGGTAGCCTTTCAACATTTTCTAATCTAATGCCTACCTATCTATTTCAAAAAGTAATCATACAGAACCACGAATTGTTTTATACAGTATTGCTCAGTGGTTCTGAGATAGTTAAATCCGAACTAGGCTGAATAGCCACTGTTCACTTATTTCTTGTTTTTCTCATTTTAGTTCTCCACTTGCCTAAGGCATCCTTTCTTTTTCTGCATTTGATTTTGGACTACCTGCTGCTGTTTCACAAATTTCCCCTAAGTCTACAGCTCTGGAAATACAGTTTTAACTGACGAACTATTCCCACTTCTCTGATTATCACTGTAGCCTGCCCTATTTCTCATTGTGACTTCTAACTGTGAGCACAGGAGCCCAGAAGATTCTGAAATTTGGTACAAAAGCTTAAGAAAAATGTGGGCTTGATCTGTCAAATTAGGGTAGAAATCAGTCAAGCAGCCTTCTCATGAGACAAGTGGCATTTCCTGCAAGAGGCAATGGAATAGGTTTTCTCAGGGAATGTGACAATGTCTAAGTTCAGGGAAAACAAGGCTACCAAAACATTCAAAACTCACAGTAAGGAGGAGATAATTTCAGATCTTAGCAAAGAGCAGAAAAAGGGCCTCAGCTGGAGTCTTCTTAATTATAGAAGGAAAAGCTCAGTTCTCTGTTCATTTAAGAATAGGAAATGCTTTTTCCCCAGAGAGAACTGTCTGCAGACGAAGCACTCCCTCATACTGCAAGGTGGAAAAATCAACATTCCCAAACTCTCCTTTGAGGTTTGGCTTGTATCTAGCAGCTAAAGCGAGCCAGAAGAACACTCTGTTTTGACTGATTACACATGAAAGGTTTGCAAGTTCAAAATCCGCTCTGTCTGAATTTGAACGGAGGCTATCTCGCTGCTTCTTGAGTAGCAAATAGAAAGATGCTGCCACCAGCTCCAGCCATTCCCCTGCAGCTCCTGCAGGCAATAAGTAACCGAGGCTGAAGCTAAACAGCAGAGGAAAAAAAAAAGGAAATAAAATAAAAGTGATTCCTTTCTTCAGTTCTTTTCTGGCAGTTGCTGAAGGGAAAACAAGGAGCTATTGCCAAAACCCAAACTGGTTTTGCTCCAGGGTCCAAATATGAGAGAAATTATCTCATTCAGGAATATTAGAAGAACTCTGCTATGTTTCCAGTCCCTTGGCTGAAAAAGCTGCAGGTCCTGTGTCTGTTTGGAGATCCTTTTCCTGCAGTGTCCCTGCCTGGCAGTGGAAATTCAGTGTAAATCCTGCATTCCCCAGGTCTTGCCATGAGACAGTGGTCTCAACAAACTGGAACTTCAGACATGTGCTGCATTCCTCCATGTTTCAATGGAATTTCCTTCTTGGACTTTTTTTGAGACTCCTAAGAAAGCATCCTTGGTTTGCTCTGTGTCACACAATTCAATTTTCAGAGAGTACACACCCTGGAGCACGCAACGTGGAGTGCTGCACATAGACACTCAAGGTATTAAGCAATAAATACAGGGGTTACGGTTGGAGAGAATTCCTGTATTGTTAGGAGCTTTAGAAGGGACCAGACACTTTTGCTCTACTACAGTATAATCATCCCAGTCTCCCCATCATGAAACCAGGGAGTGAATGCACTCAATGCACGCAAACTATTCCAGGAAGCTGGAGGGACTAGTTAGTAGCTTCAGCGTGTACCTGCTGCTATGCCTATCCATAGGTTTTTGGGATCAGCCAATAAATTAATCCATTAATACCTGCCAAGCTGCATGCTGCTGCTGCAGGGGTACCAGCACACCACGTTGCAGATGCTAACGCTACAGCTAGAAAGAGTCTGGCACCCGAGAGCAGGAGGAGGAGTAACATCTACAGAAGCGCAGGGCTGTGGGAAGCAGGGACCCCTGCAGACCCCTGAGTCACCACCCTGTTGCTGTCCTCGACCTTCATGTTTGCCCCATGACTGAAAGATCCATTGAACCTATCCTCCCTCTTCCCTCAGAGGATTTAAAGTGGTCTATGTGCAGATACCTGGGCCGAAATGGGGCAGGGAACAGATACACAGATGTTGGCTGCGAGGAGATGAAGGCCAGCTTTGTCCTGATGTCATAAGATTCATCATAGTGCCTTGGAACTAAAACAGTGAATAGCAAACTGGTGAGCGAGCAGCAAAGCAGTTTGCCGTCTCAATGTGTGTTTCTTGAGTATCTGCTTCCCTCTGGATTCTCTGATGTCTAAGAAGGCTCGCGCTGGGGTTACTCCTTCTCTCTCTCTAGCTGCCTGTTTGCATGAAAGTAATGCAACGTCTCTAAGACTTCTAACTTGTTGTCAAATTTTGCTGAAACTGGCTGAAGTTATCAGGCAGAGGAGTGATGGATAGACATAGGATTATACTCCCAAATGCTGATGTGAACAAATGAACCTGGCTGTTTATCCTTAGGCTAAAATTCCTGTTCTCTAAAATACTCCTGGCTTATGTCTGGTTTACAGCTTCACATCCAAAAAAAGATTCCAGATGGAAGCAATTGGATGGGAGACAGGGAGCATTTGCACTCTGGATTTTCCAGGTCCACTGGGGAAGGATGCTTACAGGATTACAGAGTCAGCAACGTGTCGAGGACTCAGAGCTGGAAGAGATGAGAAAGTGATATCTTTCAAAGGTCTCTCTAGGTCCAGAGGAATGCTGCTTTTTCTCCGAAAGTCCTGCTGGCATGCTAGATTCGTTCTGGTTGATAACAGAAGGCCAGAGCTGCAGCAGGAGGGTGGCTAAGTGAGTGACCTCTGAGTAGTTGAGATAGAAGCTCCAGTGGGAAGCAAAGAAGGCAGAGTTAGTGCCTGGACATTAATGGGTGTCCAGAAATAACAAGGACTCTTAAAATAATAAACATATTTACTATGCTTATTTAGTTAGAGACTAGACATTGTAGAAACAGAAGGGTCCTGATGTGGAAGCTGTTTGATATTGACTAGATCCGCCTTTTGATGGGAAAAGCATCAGCAGCCTGGCTCAAACCAACAACTGTGGGACTGACAACTGAGTTGAAGGCAAAGGGTGAGCGCAGAGGAGGACCTTTTCTTCTCTGCACCAACACTAACATCTTCCTGGAGAAGCACGAGATGGAGCGTTCTCTGGCTTGGGTTTGGACTGACTCCAGTCAGCACTGGAAGGAAGAGAATAAAAATCCAGTATTGCACATTGATGATCACACTGAGACAGACCTGGTTCGTGGTAACAGATACGCACAGGCAAGGCAGGGTGAATGATATCGCAGACCGGTGCCCTGGAGCACACAGTGGTTTTGCAAAGTGCTGCCTGGAGTGCCAGCTTCCTACATCACATCATGTGGGTGCAGCCCCCCTGTTCAGGCTGGGACTGTGACTGCCCTGCAGTCTCCACTTGTGGTGTACCCACATCCTACAGGAAAATGTTTCATTTAAAGCAGGAAAACAGAAGAGGGGGAACTTCCTTCTCTAAAACAGGTGACAGTCTGAGAAGCAAAAGATGGTTTTCCATTCCTTTCTTGTAATAAGAAAGGAAGAATAAAATAAATAATAAGCTGCAACATCCATCAACAATGGCCCTGGGAAAGGGGCAGTCAGAAGTGGGAGAGAAACTTAATCAAAATGATTGCGATTTAGCAACCCAGCACCAGGATGTGTCTCAAGAGATTCACAGCCTATTTCCAGTTCTGCCACTTACCTACGGTGTGACCTCCAGCAAGTCCATTAGTCTCTCTTTGACAGGTCCCGTCTTGCTCTTTCCCCGTCTTATCTATTAGATCACAAGCTGTATTTTTCCCCCTCAGGCACTACCTCATAGAGTGAACTTGTTTAAACAAGAAGTCCTGATTCTGCATGGGCCTTCTTGTGGTTGCTGCCAGGCATATGACTAGGCAGTAACCAGGACCTTGCAGGACAATGCTTTCAATATAGTGATGTCTCACAACCAGCTACAAGCTTGCAGGCTGCATCTCACCCAACGCTCTCCACTTGTCTCAAATCAAAATGCACCATCTGTAAAATGGGCTCTGAAATACCCACCTGCCCTTAGGGAGTTTAAGGAAGGCTCAAACACAAGCTCATCCTACAAAGAGTGCTACAGCAGCTGAAAGCACCATCAGCAGTGAGACTGCTCTTCACATTCAGAATTAAACCCCATAAATCTCCTTCTGGTTGGGAGCAGCTGCTTGGCTGGTTAGTGTGTGAAGCCACTGTGGCGCATGTGGCTGAGAAAGTTCAGAATGCGCATAATCACAGGACACCACGCTGCCACATGCACGTGCACACCACAGCACAGAGGCAGACGGAGGGAAAAAAAAAAAGGGAGCAGATCCTCTTCTCCATTTCTGCACAGTAACATGCCAGAACTCTTTACACCAGCATTAACAGGGAGCAAAATTTGGCCACAGGGGATTCTGAGTCAGGCAGCCTGGAACAAGAGATACATAGGGATTTTACAGAGTATGAGATTAGAGAAATACCATACTCTGGAGAAAGCCCTGAGCGTTTAGACAGACACCAGAAAAATAAGGGTGGAGGGGGCTTCTAGGAGGTTCTTCTGCATTAAAGCTTAACTTTCAAATCACACAGTCTACTTTTTTTGGCTTCCACAAAAGCTATTACTGCCTTGACAGCTTGCTTATTAAAATGCATTTACTCTCTACTTTCAGCAAAAGCTTAACTTTGCCACAGTCCTCTTATATTAAACATTCTGGGGAGGCAATCATGGTTTTGGATGGCTATGCAAAAGTAAACATGACCAAGCAACCTCTTTTTGTCTTCTACAAATCTCTCCTTCCCTCTGTACACAAGACAGAGGCATCACGATGGCTTTGAGGAGTTCCTCTTTTGGAGGAGATGCTACAAAGACAAATTTGGATCCTGCCAAATACCAAAGGAGGAGTACTAAATCATGACTATTAGCTCAGAAATTACCTACTTCTGACTCGCAGTCACATTTAGTGGACAAGCAGGTTGGCCTGAGCCTGTGAACCCCCACCCAGTGAGCAGGCCTTGCTCGTGCGAGCAGCCAAGGCTCAGCCCTACGGACCTGAGGGAGCAGGAGCTCCTTGTCTTCTGGCCCTGCTGACCTCGGTGCCAGGCACATCAGCAGGGCTCCCTGAACAACAAACAGCACCTTGCAGCTCTGAATGCTGTCACCAGGCTACACCTGACCCAGCTAACTCTAGCCTTTTCTGGCAACTTAGTAATACTTAAATAATTAATTACTAATAATGGAGGGGGATTGAGGAGGGGGCTTGTTTTGAAGTCCAATTATCCAAGGATTTGGAGAGAAATCCAGCAACTGCAAGTGAAAACTGAGGAAACACTCTTTGCTAATTGTGGGGCTGTTTCCAAGACTGCCTTTCTAACCATGTGATCACACTGTACAAGGAACATTTTGGGTGTGCAAAACAGTAGTGACATTGTTATGCCTCCATGAAAGCTGGCTGCTTCTGTTCAGCCACTTGTTTTCATGCTTTTCTGCAAAAATATAGATGAGCTACAGATAAGATGCTCATTAAAGAAAGGGATTATATTCCTACAGCATTGCTTCCTTTTGTCACTCCTATATTCAAGACGAGGGAAGATCCAAGGAACTACAGGCTGGTCAGCCTCACCTTGATCCCTGGGAAGGTGATGGAGCAAATAATCCTGGGAAACCACTTCTAAACATATGGAGGAGAAGAAGGTGATTGTGAGTAGACATAGAGATTTATGAAGGGGAAATCATGTTTACCCCGCCTGATAGCTTCCTATGATGAGGTGGACTTGTTGGATGAGGAGAGAGCAACAGTTCTTTATGTTGACTTCAGCACGGCTTTTGACACTGTCTCTCAAACATCCTCATAGAAAAACAGAGGAAGAACAGACTAAATAAGTGGACAGTGGAGTGGACTGATAACTGGCCGAACCGCTGTGCTCGAAGTCCAGCTGGAGGCCAGTCACTAGGGGTTTACCCCAGGGGTCAATACTGCTGAACGTCTTTATTAACGAACTGGAGGATGGGGCAGAGGGCATCCTCAGCAGTTTGCCAGCCGATACAAAACTGGGAGGGGTGGCTGATGCACCAGACAGTTGTGCTGCCATCCAGAGGGACCTGGACGGGCTGGAGAAATGCGCAGGCAGGAAACTCATGAACATCAACAAAGGGAAATGAAAAGTCCTGCACCTGGGAAGGAATAACACCATGTACAAGTACATGCTGGGGCTAACCAGCTGGAAAGCAGCTTGGCAGAGAAAGGCCTGTTGATCCTGGTGGACACCAAGCTGAAGTCCGCAATGCACCCTTGTGGCATGGAGCGCCAACAGCATCCTGGGCTGCATGAGGAGAAGTGTTGCCAGCACGTAAAGGGAAATGATCCTTCTCTGCTCAGCACTGCTGAGACACGTCTGGAGAGCTTGGTCCAGTTCTGGGCTCCTCAACACAAGGAAGATATGGACTTCCTGGAGCGAGTCCAGTGAAGGCCCAGAAGGACGATTTAAGGGACTGCAGCATCTGACATACAAAGAGAGGCTGAAAGAGCTGGGACTGTTCAGCCTGGAGAAGATAAGATTCAGGGGGATCTTATCAATGTGTATAAATACCTGATGGGAGAGGATAGAGAAGGTGCTGCCAGACTCTTCTGAGTGGTATCCATTGAAAGGATAAGAGGCAACACACACAACTTTAAATACAGAAATTCCATTTAAACATAAGAATGCTTTTTTACTGTGAGAGTGGTCAAACACCAGAACAGGCTGCTGAGAGCAGCCATCCTTGGAGGTATTTAAGACCCAGCTGGACATGGTCCTACGCATCCTGCTCTAGCTGACCCTGCTTTGAGCAGAGGGTTGGGGACTAGACAATCTCCAGAGGTTCCTGCCAACCTCAACAATTCTGTGATTCTCCAGTCTTTTAACTTTGCGTTCACTCAGTGACTGTAATCAAGAATCTTTCCTCTGTCCTACACTGCTGTCTGAGTGGTGTCCAGCTAACAGCAATAGTAACAGTGACTTCCCTCTAGGACTTCATGGCATCTCCTGCTCTTCCTTCCCTCCTTCTCAGAAGGGAGCTTGCAACAACTTTGGGGCAAGGGGGTGGTTCTTTTATCATTTGAGAAGCAAAGGATGGTTTCATTGGTGTTGGGCAGTTTTTCTCAAACAGGAAAGCTCTGCAGTGTTTCTATGACGGTCATACTCTGAAATATCCAGTTATTTCACAGCTTCCTTCACCTTCCAGTGTGTTAACAGTTTAGTAACGCTAGAATTTTTCTTACCAAAAGCCCTACAGCTCTATCTTTTACTTTCCACCTATGTGTTTATCCCCTCTGGCTTATTAAAAACAGGATCATTCTCCTTATTTGGAATATATTCAAGTGCGTGAGAATACAGTATACTCTATTGAGTTAGCTTATTTCAGCACAGACTGCTGCCTTTAAGGAGGAAAAGAAAGTACTTGTCCTCCAAAGGATGGGGAATGTCCACTGACAATTAACTGCTACTTCTCACAAATAGTAACAGAGCAAAACTATTTGTTTCTTCAAATCCAATCCACAGAATTTTGGACTTTTTTTTTTTTTCTAAATAGATCTGTTTTATTAAAATAAATAAATAAATAAAAAAGAATCATGTGAACAAATGTAGGACTTACGTATGATCCATAATTCACTGCTAGGGTCTGCAAAGCCCACGGGAGGCCTAGGCCAATTAAAATATCAAAAACATTGCTTCCGATGGAGTTGGACACAGCCATATCCCCCATACCTGCAGGAATGGAAACCATGTACAATCAGATGTGTCTCAGAAAAGTCTTTCAACTTTTGAACAGAAATAGTTAGTCTGAGCTAATCCAGACAATTTCCATGGATTAAGGCAAAGGGTTAAGGGAGATCCCCCTCACCTCATCCTTTCCCCTCCCCATCGTACAAGGCCAGCAGGGTTGAAGGGGCTGAACCCACCTTCTAGGATCATCTGAGAACTTTCCTCAACTAATCCTCCCTGCTGCTGTGGAGACCCTGGCCACTGGCTGTGCTGGCTGCGACCTGCTGGCACTCTGGTGCCATGCTCAGTGGGGCTTTTGATGCTTTACTGTAACCATGACCATGAGTTTCTATACTGGGCTGATTAGATTAGGTCCTCAGGTAGTCTATTAAGAAGCCAGTTGTTTCAATGAAGAGCTATTGTTTTTGTTCCCCAAAGCAGTACTGATAACTTTCGTTTTCTCTTAAAACACCTATTGCTGGAGTCACAAGGCGGGGGGGGGGAGTTTTCCTTAAAAACAGTAGTATCTTCCAGTCCTTATGACTGTGGAGAAAAGCTGGAAAGTGACCTGAAAGACCCTTATGCCATGTTCTAAACAATTCTATACCGCTGATATTTAAATTAAGAAAAACGTTGTGACTTTTGGGGAAGGCTTGAAGTTGACAATAGTGCCAAAACTTGTTCCACACCATCATTAAGAACCATTGCTGCTTTGCAATAGCAACATAATGAATTTTCTTCTTTGGTCTTGTTTTAAATTCCAGCCTCAGGAAAAGGCTCCATATGTTTTCACATTCAGGACACATCTGTGCTACCTAAAGAGGAAAAGGACACAAGGAAACACTTCCATAGCAGTTTGATATCTCTGTGATGAACCTACCTTGCCTTGCTACAATAAGGCTTGCCATGCAGTCCGGCACACTGGTTCCAGCTGCCAAGAAAGTGATGCCCATGATCACATCTGGAATTCCAAGTGTGTAGCCAATGATTGTCACCTAAGGAGAGGAAAGAAACTGGCAAGTTGTTTACAAGAATTAAAATCAGACACAAGCTTGGCCCAATTCTGCAAGATGCTGTGAGACAGAGTTTATTGCTCAGTGCAAACTCACACTTTCTTTAAAGAAAGAATTGTGAGGGCAGTGAAGATTTTTTTTGTTGCCTCCCCACTCCCAGCAGGGAAGCAGTGGCCAGTGGTGTAGCGAGGTATCTCCATGCTCTTTGGGTCCCATGCCGAGACAGACCACGAATCGTGCACTCCACCACAAGTGCAGCAGCCCAAAACCAGGCTTCCCTTGTTAGACCCTCTCCTGATGCCAATGCTCCATCATTGTCTGATTCTGCTTAAGAGTACAGACTGCCCCAAAAGAAGCACAATCCATGCTGCAGTATTACTGTAATCCTAAGGAGGACAACACTTTTCGCCTACACACGTCATGTAATGAGGCCTGCAGCAAGCTAACAGACTCAATGGCCCAGCCAGTGCACAAAACTCCCCTGCAAACAGGCCAACTATGCTTGGATTTCCTTGTGTTCATTTTTATTTATCCCCTTCTACCTTTAGGATAATGAGGTAGAATCAAGTTCCTGTTGACTAGAGTAGTTGTGCAAGAACTTGGCTGAATGTCATGCTTCTGTTCACGCTGAGTTCAAAGTGTTATCATTCACAACTGTCTCTCAAGCTTGCTTGCTCCAAGAAAAGGAAAAGCTATTGAGGTCAGATTCTTACCAGCATCAGAGCCTCTTTACACTGCCCTGCACGACAAGGAGGTGTTAAACTGGTGCAAGTAATTTTTTTCCATGTTAAAGAATCTGGGTGAAATTCCAGCCCTGAATCAAGTTCAAAGGCCATGGCTACCGGCCCCGAATTTTCTTCTCTGCGTGTGGACAGGTCTAATAGAAATGGAAGCAGACTTAAGGTTTCCCATCTAAAAATTCAGGTATGTACACCTTTCTACGCATTTCTCTAAGCTGACAAAACCCACTTCTGTTGCCTCTCCCAGGCTGTGGTTTCTGCTTTAGTTGGTACGTACCATCCACACCATCATGTAGGAGAAAGCTGCAATCCAGAGGGTAGAAGAAGCAAAGGTAACCATGAACCATTTTTCCAAGTGGGGTTTGTTACAGTTGGGCACTGTGAAGTACAGGACAAAACTCAATGGCCATGTGAAGAGCCACTTCAAGATTTCTATCTTGCCAGCTGTAAAACAAAAAAGGGAAACACAATTCTAATCTGCTTTACTCCAGAATGTTATTATTTTGTTAATATTAACAAGCAAGGTGCCAGGGACACCTCAGCCTAACTGCTATTCAAACAGATAATGACAAGACATTCCTTGTTCAGAAGATCACAGGGTGATGGCAGAGATAGAGAGCAGAGAGGGGCACAGGGAAGGAGTACGAAGTGCCTCCCTGAGAGTTTGTTAAGTAATGGATCAGAGCACACCTGCTACCCTCCCTGGGTCAAGTTCTTACAGGTACCACATAAAAAGCAAGTTCTAGAAAGAGATCTGATCCATCTTCAACTACCTAACGGGAGGGTACAGAAAAGATGGAGCCAGGCCCTCCACAGAAATGCACAAGGAAATTATAAGAGGCAACAGACTCAACTTGCAATAAGGGAAATTCAGAATAGATGCTACCGTAAGTTGTGCATTTTCTTTTTTTTTCCTACCATGAGGGTACCCAAAAAGACTGTGGGATGTCCATCCTTATAGATAATCAAAAATCAAGTAGATGCAGCCTTGGGCAACCTGCTCTGAGCAGGGGTTTGAACCAGAGATCTCCAGAGGTCCATGCCAACCCCTCCCAGACTATGAATCTAGTGTTATGGTCCATAGGACATCTAAATTACTCTCTTTTAAGGGTCAGTTTTTTTCCTTACACAAACTAGTAGTCCCGGGACTAGAACCCTGATGGGGCTGAGGGACTTGGCAAAAAGGAGATCTCCATCCTGCAGGCGCAGTGCTCAGCAACCTGAGGCACATGTGGTTTTTCACAAGTCACGTAGCTGTTCTGACATTCTAAGCCCTCCAGAAAGAGTGAGAAGGCACTGTGGCTGTGCCTAGTTAACAGCAGGAAGCAGAGGCGCCCAGGACCTTCTTTCGTCTCTGCTCCACATCAGCACCACCACTGCCTTGTCTCCGCTAGCACTACACCTTACCACCGAGGTAAGAGCGCACCTCATTTCCCAGCAAAGGTAAGGCCAAGACGCAGGCATACCTGACCTGTGTTCAGGCACCTTGCCAGCGGCCCCACCATCCTCAGCTTGCTCTGCAGTCAGCAGAGAGAGATGGGTCTCTCCAGAGCGTGACGCAGGTTTTGGGGGCAGGAACAACCCCGTGGAGATTGCTGCCTCTCCCTCTGACTGCAACAGCAGCGTCAGGCCAACGCATGAGTAGCAGCAGAGATGTGTCCAAGGCCAGGAGTCTGCACCCTGAGAAGTTCCTGCTGCTTCGTGGCTCCTCTCATCTTTTAGCTGTGACCAGGAACTACACGGCAAGGTGCAGGCTGATGGGAGCTCTCAGACACTTCTACCTCAACACCTGTCTGCAATGCTTTCTGGCATACCCAAACTGAGTTTTGCTTTCTGGAACAACACAAACCCAGGAGCTTCTTACTGGGTAGGTCAAAAGGTGTGTATGGTCCTTCATGGTCATCATCGTCATCATCTTCTTCCTCTTCCTCATCGTTTTCATTGTTCTCGTTGTCCTCATTCTCATTCTCTGTCTCATTCCCAGCCTCAGCCACGTCTTCATCCCGCCGTGTGCCATTCACGCCCCGCTCGGTGGAGTTGCTGGGGCCTGTTCCATTCTCAACCACGTGCTTGATAGGTATTTTGATTGCTACTTCTGACTCACCATTGGTGTAAGTCCTGCTGTTGATCAGCCTTTGTCTCTGCAAATACAGGCACAAATTCTTGCTGAAAGACAGATTTTTTAAAATTTCATTTTTTAAAGAGAAAAGGAGGAACAGAGAAAGACAGATGTGCAGAGTCCTTAAAAAATTTGGCTTTAAAAGCAAAAGGGATGAATTTTGATCAGATATAATGCAATGCTTGCGTGCAGGTGACTAGATAAATCTCACATATACAACTTTTATAAGAGAAGGACCAGTGGCTGTAGAATTGACGCCAGGAGTACTCCAAGACCGGGGCCAGACTAAGTGCAGACTGAGTAGAGTACCATATTATTAAATAAGTGCAAGCAATATTAATGTCAGATCAATGCAGGGGGCACCTCCTGTGAGCAACAGCTACAGGTAACATAACCACATAACAACTTGAAACTTTCTCTGCTAAAAATCTCCATGGAGGCAGATAGCAAGGGATGATTTAGTAAAGTCAGTGTCAGAAGGATAAAATCTGGGAAAATGCTATCAGGGATCCAGAAGAAACACAAGAGTTCCATTTCAACCCAATCACTGCTACAGGAAAAGGCAAATTCAGAAGGAGGTGGGGGGAGATAGAAGACATACCTCATTGATTAACATGCGGCTTGCCATGGAGAGACGTGTTTTGGGAGGGAAGTGGCTGGTTATCATGATCCGGAGCCCAGCCTCAGAAAAAGAAAGCTGGTGTGGGTAGGCAGACAGCAGCTCATCCACCATGATCACTGAGGCTTTACGGTGGAAATTTCCTGCAGCCAAGGAACAAAGAGGAATTGAGGTCTTCTTCCAGCAGTCTCTCTCTCTGCCCTACATGGCTCTCAGAAGAATAGAATAGAACCATAGAATCATTAAGGTTGGAAAAGACCTCTAAGATCATCGAGTCCACCCGTCAACCCAACACCACCATGCCCACTAAACCATGTCCCTAAGCGCCTCATCTACACGTCTTTTAAATACTTCCAGGGATGGTGACTCCACCGCTTCCCTGGGCAGCCTGTTCCAAGGCCTGACCACTCTTTCAAGTGGACCTGCGGGTTCCAGAAGTCCTTTGTGAGAACCCTTCCTTCAGCTACCGCCATTCAAAATATGCCTCCTCTGTCCTTAATTTCTGTCTTTATACATCCTACATTTCTGTCTTTAAATAAGTCGCCACATGGTATCTCCACTCATGCTCATTACAGAGAATTAAATCTGCTTTGCACAGTCCATCGTAGGCCTGCATTAGGCAGATCACTGCTTCTGCAGCAGCTATTCCACCAAGGTAGAAATGGTGCTGCAGTAAAGCTGCACTAATTCCACTGCTATAATCTGCACTTCTATGAGGATATTGGCCTCACCCACCATTAACTGTACACGGGGGTGAGGAAATTGTCACTGCGTTCCTGCGGGGTACCAATGCAAATGAAAAGCAGGTTCCTGCATCCTGGGCTCTCAGCTCCTGGCCGGGAAGTGCCATCAAACCTGGCAGCAAGCGCACATGCCAGTCCATGGGGTGCGACCCACAGCGCAGGAGCAAAGGAACAAGGAGACAGGTACCTGAATCGTGCTCCAGCTGGGGCACAGTGCCAGCGCCCACTACCTCTGGGGTGGCACAGTGCCAGCGTCCATCCCTTCTGTGCCCGGTTGCTACCTCAGGCTGTGAATTCCTCGGGCCAGGACTGGGACTCAGCAGCAGGGAAACCTGATGTCTTCCCTGACACGCCTCTGCTTCGGTTTATTAAAATCAGCGCTGAACACTGGCAAATGTTGCATGGCATTACTATTTATTACCATCATTGTTAGTCTCACAGAAGAGTATCTGCTCGGCCTTAGTGTCACTTTTTTTTCTGACTGAGAAGGTTTCCATGGATTGGGGCAGATAAGTGGGGTCATCCATATTAAAA
This sequence comes from Fulmarus glacialis, assembly GCF_000690835.1. Lineage (NCBI taxonomy): Eukaryota > Metazoa > Chordata > Aves > Procellariiformes > Procellariidae > Fulmarus > Fulmarus glacialis. The sequence continues at coordinate 4,538 of NW_009211580.1, read as the reverse complement.
AAATCAAACCAGCCAGACAGCTTTTCCTTGCGACTTTTTCCATGCTGGCATTTCCTGCATGGCACTTGGGGGAACTGCCCCAAACACAGAAATCCTTCTGTTTGATTCTTTTTGGTCCTCTGTCCAGAAAAGGCCTCAGAAAACAAACGGTAGTGTCTGAAACCCCCAGGCCACCTGTTGCCATGGGTGCTGTTTGCGACCCCATGCTACTGGCCGGTGTGCACAGCAGCACCACTCGCCTGTCTGGGCCTCCGGTGGCCCACTGCCAAGAAATATAGGAACAATCTGCAAGAAAATGAAGCAATCCTTTCGTCTTCCTTCCTCAGCCAGTTTGAGTAACTGCAAGTGTCCAAAACAAAAAATTACCAGCAGCTGATCAGTGTCATGCAAAGACGCATTCTGGGAGACTTAAACCAAATCCCACAATCAGAACTGCCTCATTTGTGCGTAACCCTGAGGCCAGCGGGTAAACCTAGATGACTAAGGCCTGAGTTTATGCTTACTGAGTTTTACCAGTCTAGCTTTACTGGTACAGAGTGCAGTCATCTTGCCAGCACAGTTTCGCTGTTGAGAGCCCAGGCTACAGAAAGCTGTTCCCATGAAAGCAGCTTCCCCAAACCAGAGTGCACAACACTCTGAAAAGCCTTCCCTCAGCAACAGGGCAGTAACAACATAGCTGGCCTCTGGCAGACTCAAAAGGTTTGATGTCAGCAAATAAACCCCTCTACATTTCATGTTTAGTTGCTTACTGTAAACAGACTATGTCTTTCAATCACTGTTTGAAGGAAAAGAGAGACCTATTTTTGTTAATTTTTTTTTTGTCTAGCGAAACAAAAAGGGCAGCCCATCTGTAGTCAGAGACCAGGACTGCTTTAGACAAGCTAGAGCTCCTTCTCAAGTTAAACCAGTGACTGTGGGGGCGTGTTATTCCTGAGGACAGGAGCATATAAATCCCAAGCAGTTACTGCACATGCTGGTTGACTGTTGCAAAGATAAAAAAAATTATCCTCTGTAAATACAGTTTAGCACATGCTTGCAAATGCACACATCGAGCTACCACTGCTGAGCTATGGAGTGGGTGAATTTTTTTTAAGCTGAAGAAATACAATCATTTTTATACATGATCATGACTAAAGTCAAATGGGAGCAGATTTCAGCCAAAGTGAAATTAACTTAAAGATCATTTACATGGAAAAGTTGGGCACATTCAAGACAGCATGTGCAATAAGAGCACGCTATCTAGACCAACACAGAATCCCCACCCTCCCTTCACCGGGGGGAAAGTATATGCTAGTATAAGTAGCGCCTTTTTTCTTGTTCGGTTTATGTTGCTTTGGAATGGACTTAAATTTAACTGGCAGTACTAGATGTAAATGGGCATCTTCAGTGCAGAATAATAGTGCCTACAGGAGGACTTACAATGGCATGGCTGTAATGGTCTAAATAAGTAGCCCCTAGGCAAGTCAGGCTTCAAGCTGGAGGAGTCCTTTTGGCCAGGCACTTGTCAAGCAGCAAGAACTACCCAGAGGAGACCTGAGCTGCCTCCAGCGGCAAAAGATGCAGTGGCTGGGGTCACTATGCCGTGCCCCCGGGCACAGGAGCCATGGCCATGTGACAGGGGGGTTACGAAAGGGCCACCTCCCCGCCTATTTCATGGCTGGTAAGACAGAAGCAGTCCACACCGTATGACTAGTGGAGAAACTTGTAAACATTCAGAATGATGCAAGCAAGCAGGGTGACTTACTGGAACAGTTACCTTTCTTTAGTAACACCACTGTGGCATCGCAGTTGCTGTTATCGTCCATTTCCGTGTTATTTGCTAAACCGTTCACCATATTTGCAGAGTTTTTTGTCTTCCTTTCGAAGCACTGATGTATGGTTGAGTTGTACCTGCACAAATGAAACAAACTCTAGATGTACCTTTGCTCCTTCTATGTGGATTTCTTGACACTCTTCCTTTCCTAGACTCATATCCTGTGCGATCCAACTAAGGGAGGGAAGAAAACCCCTCTGGTTTTAAGGAAATCTAGCCACAGTATGCCAGAGCTCTAACTAAATTGTATACAGTGCAATCCAGAAGGCTATGAAAGATACAAGACATGAATCTTGAATGACGTGCATGCTTATATATTATGTGTAATTAATACATTGTATAGCAAATAATGATTACTTGTCATCGTCCAAATTTATTTTTTATCACATAATCACACCTGAGCATGAGTGTTGTTTCACCTGTGAAGACCTACCACAGAAACACAAGACCATATGCTAAGTTCTGCTTCAACTTTTGGGGGGGGAATCTTTGTTTCTTGTTTTATTTAGAGTAGCCAGGACCTGACACAAATACGAGCCGAGGATCTCATCGCAATACTCAAAGGCAAGGGTAGACCACTGTGAACACCTAACCAAGGTCCCCAACCAGGCCGACAACCTACCCAGCTATATCCAAACAGGTCTGAAACATCTGTTCACACTACAGCATTGCTTTCAGAAAAAAAATCCATTCTAGATTGAGACATTACAATTGTCTGTTTTGTTGCTCAGTTGCAAGGGTGAAGCTACCCTCCATGTTAAAGTTTCTAATTGTTAGAAGTGAGATGAATTTTGACTCATGTTCCCTTCAACCCAGCCTGAGTGTTTTGCTGTTCTCACTGAGAATTGCTCTCACAATATTTACTCTATTCATCATTTCAAAACAAATCTCTACTCTTACTTGCTGAGACAAGACCACTGGTGTGCTTGGCAGCTGGTAGGTTTTGTTGAATGTTCCAGCTTAAACCTGGGTTTCCTTTCCACTGCCTTTTAAAAACAAGGCGGGAGGAGGGGAACCAAACAGCAGAACAGACTAGCTTTGCTAGCGTGAACTTGCGTGAAAGTTACACAGGTCAGATGCTCAGAAAATCAATGCTGATTGTGCTGTAGTTTTATCATGGGGCTCCAAGCAAGCAAGAACAAATTGCTGTGGAGTTATGCACCCATAAAAAGTAGACTGGAATCTCCCGCGTGTTTATTTCTGAGTAGGGATACTAAAGCGAAATGAGAAGAGGCTGCTTTGGTGGGATTCAGAGACAGACTGGGTTCTCTGCTCTGCCACAGACTTGCTGCATTAGCCTTGATCGGTTTGCACAGGGCGAGAGCCGTAAAGCATCATCCACCTTTAGATGTCTGATCCTTGGATCTGTACTATGGGGATAAGCAGCCCCTTCCTGCCTCATCAGGATAAATTACAGGTAAGTACATGAGAGGGCAAGATGCTTTAACCCCTGCTATCGGAGGTGCTGCTGGCATGCAAGCTGGGTGATGCAATGGAAGCCCTGCCCACAGCCTGCAGCTCTCTTTAATTAACCTTTGCAACCTCTGGAAAAGCAGTGGAGCAGGGAGCCTTACAATCTAAACAAGCATTTGACTTACTTCATGATGACGATGTAGATGACATACATCAGCACTAAGACTAAGGACTCCCACCTGCAAACAAGAGCCACACAAGAAACACATCAGAGCAGGGCACGGCAGTCAGCTGCCCGAGTTCAGCCATTCCCCCATCTGTCACGCCACAAGCTTGCGGAAAGGCTTACCTTCTTGGGCTGTCTTAACACACCTCTAGAAAAGGGGTTGCATAAAGAAATGGCTCACACACCCATGCGTGCTTTGTTTTCTTGACTTCTGCTCTGGTTTTACTTGGCCAAATCAACCTGTCAGCTAAGAACAAGTGACTAAACCCAGAAGTTCAGTGAACAAATCGTGCACCCAAGGAACACCGACACTTCCGTAAGGACAATACCTGTGGGGGCTGTGGCAGAGGGAGGGGAGCAGTCGTCCTGCTCTGCCTGCATGGGTGTAAAGCAGGTCCTTGGGCTTTCGGAGCATGCTAAGGCACACACACATGCCAAGACGACCTGAACAAAGGGCACCTGCTCTTCCGCTACTGCTGCTGCATAACCACTGAGAATGCAGCAGGCAGCAGTTTAAACTGCTGATTAGATATTGCCAGGTTTTTTCTCCACTGTTTCTGTACTAAACTAATGAAATTTGTATAAAAACAAAATAGAGTATGACTTTTAGAACTCGTTTCTAGGTAATCTTTTTCATTGACCAAAATGCTGTATTCTGCACAATTCCTTTCGCCAAACTGCTAGTCCTTGTGGAAATCATCCATTATCAGACTACTATTTAATAAAACTCATGGGCCATTTTCTCTTTAAGGATTTTGAGACATTGCACTAACCATATCAATATCTCATTCCCTGCTTCTGGCAGTTTAACACTCGGCTTCCGCATTGATGTGTTTTAGTTGAAGGGCACAGTCAAATACAATTGGGCCTCGAGTCAATTTTAGTTAAAAAAAACCAAAACAAAACACAGAAAAACAAGCCATTGCAAAATTCAGTGTTTCAGAAATCCTTCTCTGAAATTAAACATAAATCCCCCAGTGAGAAAAGTTTAAGAAAACACGCAACCCAAAAAGCCTGACTCCCCCTAGTGCTTGTAATCTAAATAATACTGGCTGTGAGTGAAATCAAAGCTACCACTGTCACCCT
>NW_009211579.1:698-935 GCF_000690835.1 Fulmarus glacialis | reverse complement strand
GGAAGATTTCACAGAACTCCTCCCTGGAAGGGCGCCCGCAGCCGTCACCCCCCCGGGGACCGCTGAGCTTGGGGTGCTGGCGTGGTCCCCGGGCCCACCAGCGTCCCCCCCATCCCAGCAGCGCGGGGAGATGCCGCAGGGGTGGAAGGAAGCTGCGGCTAAAAACCTCTCCGGAGCAGAGGGATTAAAAAAAAAAGGGCAGTGAAAAGGAATAGATCTGGAATGAGAAAATTAATA
>NW_009211579.1:0-203 GCF_000690835.1 Fulmarus glacialis | reverse complement strand
GGTCAAACTGCTCTCAATGGGTCTGGGGGCTTCATTTTGCAGAGCACTTCCTAATGGGTCCCCCAGCAGGGCAATGAAAGTTGGGGGGAAGCAGCAGCGCTCCACTCCCCACCAAATAACATCTGCCCTTTCCGTTGCCGGAGCAGAGCCCTCCTGCTCCCCAGAGCGCTGGGGGGGAGCCGGGATCGTGCGGAATTGCTGCA
>NW_009211578.1:6020-6235 GCF_000690835.1 Fulmarus glacialis | reverse complement strand
AGGGAGAGGGAGGGCAGCGGGCAGGGAGCGGGCAGCGGGCAGGGAGCGGGCAACGGGCAGGGAACGGGCAGAGCGTGGGGATCTGGCAGGCAGCGGGGAGCAGAAGCCCCTGCCCTCGCTCAGCCTGCCCCCCACGTAGCCCCACGCGTGATGGGTACAGAGCAGCGGCGTTGGCGGCTGGGGGGTTTATCGCGCAGGTCCCTCCCCCTCACGTC
>NW_009211578.1:0-5987 GCF_000690835.1 Fulmarus glacialis | reverse complement strand
CTGGCTCGCTGTAAAATGGCTAGTGGGTCTTCCCTGGCAGTAAGTTTCTGTCTAGTGAGGGAGACTCGCATGTCAGTCCTTTCCTGCTCTAGGTTGAGCCCTCTGGGAAAGTTGCTAGCGTCACCCCGAAGCATGGCTGGCATTGATCTCCACACTCAGAGGAACTCAAATGGTGTTCGACTAAGCAAGGTTGCTCTGGTGCTGCAATAGTAGTTGCCTTGTTTCAGCTTCCTTCCACCTCTTAGCCTTCATGAAATGGCAGCTCTGAATCTGTCTGCCAATGTGACCCAGAATGCCTGGGCATTGCCCTTTCCATGTTGGCTACCATCAGTATAGCACTGCTTGCCCCACCTGGCTCCATCAAAACAGGCACTGGCATGATTAAGGGATGCCAGCAGAAGATCTGAGGCTTAAACAAGCAAAGGTTCAAGGAAGCACAATTCTTCTACTTTCTGGTACACCTCCCTGAATGCATGGCATGGAAAACCAGAGAGTGCAGAGGAGTCATGAAACAGCGCTGTAGGCCAGGCATACCAAATGCTGAACCAATTATTTGAAGAAGCCCTGACGGACGAGGGAGGTGTCATAGGAAAGGGATGTGGGCACGATTCAGTTTGCTAGTTACACTTATGGTTTTTTATGCGAATGAAACAGCTCTCTCTAGCATCACCAAAAGCAAAATACTTAAATAAAGTATCATCTAAGCAGTGCTAGCAGAGACAAGTAAAAGCTAGTTCTTGTCAAATCTGGAGAATTCTGGGGCTGTAAGAATTCAGGATGATAAACGTGAGAGGAATGAGAAGAGAGGTAACTACTGCCTGTGGAGCACTAAGGAGTTAGCAGGAGATGGGGTGAGTAGAAACTCTGCTATAAAAAGTCAGTATCTTTCTGAAGTCCACAACAGCTCTGCCTCTGGTGGAGTTAGGAGCTTTAGTTTCCAGGCTCACCCTCTGAAGGTCCTTTGTGGGTCCTTCTTATTGATAAGGACTGAGAGGTTAATCAGAGGTTAGTGGTTTTGTTAAACCCTTGGTTTTGATCATATAATTTTCATGAGTATATCTGGTGCACTGATAATCATAACCAAGTTAACTGAAGAGACAATGTTCCCAGATAATATTTAGCTTGAAGCTTGCTGTATTTCTGTCAGATCTGATTAATGTCTTCGTTGCATACTTCTCCCAAAGCAGTTGATTTAATAAAAGATATTCTTTCTTCCCACAAACATTGCCTTAAATGACTGTAGCTACAACACTATTACTATTCATGCTACAGTAAATATGTCATACTCCTCCAGGATCTTTCATCTGAATGTTTCAGTCACTGCAGCAGGGTACACTGTGGCTGTACCTGTGAATGTACATGTACATTTGCCAACAGCCCAGCTGGCTTGGATACCGTTCATGTGCCGTGCTAACCCAGACTTCTGGAAACTTGAAGCCCCCAAGATCTGTAGGTGGGCTGGGTTGCAGAAGATGAGCTCTTATTGCCTTGGCTATGCTCCTATCAGCACAACTAGTCCTTTAGCTGAAAGTCAGTTCTCGTATATATCTACATACTGCCAAAGACCGCAGGGTAATCCTGCTAAAAGAAAGACCTCTGGAGTCTGGCTTTTTGTTTACTGTTATTTAAACAGAAAAAAAAATCTTGAAAATTCATAGAGCTTATATAGAAGCACCTCCTGCAGAATCCCCCCCAAAATGCAACCAAAACTTTAATGATCAAATGCATCTGCTCTGGAGTAGAAGTGACTTGTGTTATTTACTGCTAATACTTTCTGTGGGGGACCTGAAGATAGCCAGGAATGGAGTGAGGAGCTTGTGTAACAGAGTTATCTTTGGCTGTAGGACAAATTGCAAATAGATTCCATAAAATCATAAACGCGCAGAAGAAAAAGTTATATTGCCAGCCCACCCTGACGACAGTACGCCAATAATTATGATATACTGAAGCTCTGAGGACAGAGATGGGAATTCATTACTTCTTTAATCTGAGCGTTTTATTGTTTTACAATGTAGGACAGAGTGAGAGCACAAAGCTCTTTCAATGTTGAACTCTTGTTTTCCTTGGATTACCAGGAGTTTATGTTTAGCAGGTTTTCCAAACATTCTTTCCCAGTAGTGTTTATGCTACATGTAACATTACCCTTTGCTGGTGCGTGCACCGGCAGGTTAAAATTAGACTTCCTAAATGTCAGTACAGCAGCTTGCTACTCGCTTACTTTAACAAGAGCATGCTACTTTAATTTGTTGTGAATTTCTTGTCTATGTTACTTTAAACAGCAAATAAGCAAAACCTTACTCAGATGCTTAAGTATATATTTAAAGGATGTACACATAATGAACGCGTATTTTGTTTATTCAAGTCCCAATCTGCCAGTGATCAAAATGACAGTAACAGTACAAAGTGGCAAATGGATTACAGCTGATTATTCTGAAAGCAGCTTTTGTACTACTACTAATAGCAATAACGGTAGTTTCTAGTTACTGAAGTACTTGACATTGCTTTAAACAAATTTGGTCATATGTGCCTGAGAATTGTTGGGTTTTTTTCTTAAAATCTTGGCAGAAATAATGCATAAATGGTGATTTGCAAGAATACAATATTTGCGTTTAAAGTGTATGTGTGAGTTTCTATGCCTTTTAAGTCATTTTTGATGAACAGCATTCTTTAAAAGAAGTAAAACTATTATTATCCATTCACATCCCTCACGTGTGATTTCTGATGGTTTGGAGCAGGGCATGATAAAATGTGTACAGAAATGATGCTGAGTTTTACCTCAAAATCCTCCGTATGTATAAGAGTCGATGGTTATGTCCCAGCACGCAGTCTGATGTGACAGGGGCATGAGAGGCAAGAAAAAGTGTGGATCTGTAACATCCCCGCGTTTCCATGTTTCCACGTGTGTGCGAGGTGTGTGTGTGCATAACCCTGTTTATGTAATGTGGTAACAACCGTGCAACAGTACATTTTATATCTCGTTCAGCCACTGGCTGTTAATATCTTACAATCGTGCTTTCTTCTGGTCTCATAAAAGCTTTGGAAGACTGGTTCTGTCTAGCCTGGATTTCTTTTTTGGTTCCCTAAAATACCAGTGTCTTAGCCCATTTTTTCCTACTCTACTTTTCTGACTCCATCTTGCTCGTGTGCTGCCCACATCCAGGAGAGAGCAGTCCCTCTGCCCTTGCCCTTGTGAGTGCTTACACACAGTTTCACTGAAAACACTACCTTGCCTACTGTCTCAAGCCTTAACAACAAATAGAAAACAAACCTCTTCATTTACTGCTTTATGCACAGAGCAAAACAGAAAACACATTGCATAGTAGACTTTTAGTTAGTCCCTGTCTTTGAGAAAACCTGTTGCTGATATAAGGCAAGATGACCCTATTTGTTTTTACGCTCTGATAGATGGCTTCCAAATCCAATGCTTTCCATTAAAATGGACATTCTGAAACAGCACACCTTTGATCTTTAAAGTTAAAATATTAGCCTGTGATACAGCAAGTATACACACGCGCACTTAATTTCCAGCATGTGAATATTTGCATAGTATTTGTGGACACGGTTCTTTGCTATCTAATTTCCTTAGATACTAAAAGAGTACCGATAGCTGTCACAGACCTTGCTATCTTTCCTCCTTTCCCCATCCAGCAAGCAGGACGCTTATTTTTGCATGGAAATTAGAGTTGGAAGACGGTTTAGTCCATCTCTGTGCTAACAGTGGTTTGTTACTGATAGAGTATTTACTGGAACTTTGTCCAGTATACTTATCGCATATTACCAACCACAGAGTAGAGCTTACTGTCTTTTTTGGAATACATATAATTCCTACAAAGTTGTTTCTGATATTCTGCCTACAATATCCTTTACTTACATTCATCACAATTCTTTAATCATAATCTCTTGCAGAAGCCAAAATAATCTTTTTCTCCTCAGGCTCACATCTTGCAATACACAGAGCTCTCCATATGTTCCAGTTAAATTACACTTACTTACCTTCTACTTTGAAGATAGTAAGGTGAGGTCTGCAGTGAAAAGCACCCAGTGCGTTGCCGGCACAGTTCATCCAAAGACCCTGGAAAACCCAGGTTGCAGTGATAACAGATGATGCTCGACTAGTGACTTTCCACTCATTCGATGCAGTAGCAGCAATAGCAGCTCCCAGCCCACAGAAACAAAATATGAAAGCTATAATCTGTATTCCTAGCATGTTTCTCTGTAACCCAGAGACTTAGTAATGCCACTGTGGGGAGAGAAAAGTACTTTAGTCATGTGAGTAAGCAAAAAGGCGTAACATAAGCAAATTATACTTGAACAAGTTCAGTAACACTTGCTACAGAAAGTTAATGTGGCTGAAAGAAATTGTCATGCTTGAGTGATTTAAGGCAGGCCCTAGGCATTACAAATGTTTAGAAAGAAAGTCAAGGCACAACTTTATGGGAGCTGATTACTAGTACTTACTTACTAATTTCTAATTGTAAAAATTAATTAAAATGTTTTCATATTTTTTTCAATTAAGGTATTCCAGTTAATGCTTAATTTTTAGTTAATTGGAAACTTACAACCATTGCATCTAGCAAAATAAGTTCAGAGTCCAAACTGTACAGCGCTATTTAACAGATTACCATAACATTTTAGAAGGATCACACAACACTTGAAAAATAAATTTTTAAAAGGCTGTGAAATTAATTCAGCCATAACTAGCCACCACACAAGCAGCTCTAAAACAGTAGCATCCTGAAGGCAGTGCCTGTGGATGTATTAGTAGAATAGCAAATCTAGAGCAACAACAGAAAGAGCAAGTGGTCCCTGAGCAGTGATGCAGCTGCAGTAGTCAGCAGAACGAACCTTGTGTAGCCCCCATTGAGACTTCTTTGGTCAGTGTAGAATATTTACTGCTTCTTATGGTATGTCTGCTCTGCACGATGGACATAGCGCAGAAACATTTGTCCCACCACTGACTGAGCCCCTGCAACCTCACGCCATGAAAAATCCTCAAAGAATATCACTGATTTAATAAAATGCCATCTTTAAAGTAGTAGGCACTGACAGCACTACGCTGAAACAGCTATTCTACTTCCAGTTCCTGAATATGCTATCATTACTGGTGTGGGACCTACACCCTGTTTTGCAGACACGTGTGGCCTTCACTCTTTTAAGATGCCAACTTCCAGCTTTATTCATGCCTCTCCTCATTCTCTGGTCCTTTTGGCCTCCTCTCTGAAGAAGGAGCATGTGTCTCGTCTCTTTGGTGTTACTGTGTGCCATTTGGTGACATGAGATCACCCTGGATACTGAGCATACACCATCACTTTTCACAATGAGAGTAGTCCATTTCTTTTTCCTTTGGGTGCTTCTAGTGTTGCTTCTCCCTGTTATAACTGTGATAAACACCACACTGAACTTCAGCATGGGAGTTTTTCTGTAGACTTTTCAGAGCTCAAGGAGGGGTAATCAAGGATGCTAAAACATCATTGACATTCCATGTTAAGAGCAAAAGGAGTTTCACTGAGACCGTCCTGTTGAACCATTACCTGATACTTCCACTTTAACCAGCCTTTGGCTCAGCGCTGAGAAGTAGGACCCAAAAGTATGATTATAGAGACCAGAGAATTACACTACAAGAATTTCTTTTCAGAGTAATTAGTAGACTCACATCCCACACATCAAGAGCAAATAGAAAGCTTTTTATTAACACAGCCAGCTTGAGAGACATGGAAAGTGGTTTTGCTACAGAGCAACACTATAATACAGCAGGTTGTTTTAATGATGAGTACAATATTACACAGACAGGAAGCATTTTTTCCTTCCTGTCAAATAACGCAGTAACATATTTTTCTTATGCTGAGGGTCAACCTTCATGTAATCCTTCATTTATCTTTTCACTAAATTTGAAAGGGTATAGAGGAGAATACAGAAATGGGTCCATCTTTGAAGCAGATTCCTGAGAGCTAATATAATTTTTTTGTTCTACCTCTGCCATACAAAAT
>NW_009211577.1:11585-43524 GCF_000690835.1 Fulmarus glacialis | reverse complement strand
TCAGCGGGCGGGTCTGGTGGCAGCGAGACTGATCGCTCCGGAGTGAGCTCGGGCTGCCCGGCGCTGGCTGACCTGCCGCACGGACCGAAGCTGAGGAAAGATACCCTGTGTGGAAGGTGTCAAATGTATTTTCAATACTGCGGGTAGAATAAATCTGCCCGCTGCAACATTAGACGCCGCTACTGAACACATTTGTTCTCTTTATAGTCTCTCATTATTGATTCATATTCAGGCAAAACCTATCAAGTACCAGCCTTCTGTCCTTCTAATCTATAACCTGTGGGGTTTTTTTTTTTCCTTCTGGCATTTTAACGTATTGTTTCAAAACCTACATCTGATTTACTATCTTTCAAATTCCTTGTTCATCACATCAGAGAAAGAAGGAAGCAGCTTGAAGGAGAGATTATGACTATTGAATAAGAGTTAGGATGTTACATGAAAAATAGAAATGCCTTGTTTTTTAAATATTCCAAAGTGAATTCATTCCACCTAATTCTAGATTCTGTTGATGATTTAAACAAAGGCAACGTTCGACGCTTACTAGCCTGAACAAGTTTGTGCGTGTGGCGGCTCCAATGGCTTCTCTCTAGGCGATCACCTTATAACAGTACTGCCAGTTTGTTGGAGGGGTTGTTTTTTTCCCTTGCGCTGTGAGAAGCTGATTCACGAGACAATGACTTGCGCAGCTGGGTTATACCATGTCCTAGATTTAAAGCCAGGGAGACAATGAACAAAGAACTGGTGTGGGAATTCATATATAGTTCAGTTTCAACCCAGTATATGCATGTTCTGGCATGCGGCCACAGTAAAGGCAAGGTGGAAAATGAGCCCTTCTGCCAGATGAAAGGTCTAATCGAGCAGTCACATTTTATGTTTGTGTGACGGAAGGACTGACTGACACTGATGATTGTGAAAATTATGAAAACTCCGGTTTAACAAACCAGTATGTGGAAACTAGTTATAACTTGGCTGGGATTTTTAGCAAGCCATGCATTCTGGAATAATAGATACCCTGCTCTATCCAGAGAGTACAAGATAAAATCATAAAGTGAATAGGGGTCTGTCATATCAGAAGCTCGCAAAGGTCTGCGATCAGTTACTAAGGCCATATTCAAACGCTCTAGTTTTTGCCTTATCTAGAACTAAACTATGGAATTTGCAGCACATTGGGGAATATCAAGATGCTCAACTGCACCTAGATTACCTAAGAAAAAAATGTAACTTGGAAACTCCTATGGACAAGTAGATTCAAGTATCTCTGGATCAGGAAGCAGCTTGAACTTGTTTTGGCGACTTTCCCTATATAACTGCTGGGGAGAAAAGATACAGCAGCCCTTGCCACCCCTTGTTCTTCTCCTTCTCTACTGAACTGCTGGTTAGGAAGCTCCAGAGTGCCAGCGGAGAGAAGAATCTGTACTTCCCTAGGGGATACAGCTAGCCACTGCACCGGGGAACAAGGAAAATCAAGGACTCCTGAAGCAGTGTCTTACTTGTGTAGGGACTGATAACAGTCAGTCTCAGATCCGAGTTCTCCTTTGCATTTCCCATCTGTGGAGTTGAATATTCCCGTATCATCAGTAAGCCAAATTTAATCCTATGTGGTCATAAAAATCTGTAGTGTCAAATTATCTTCCTTTTATTATAAATATCAGAATTTTTGCTGATTCTTTTAGATTTGTGGTTTCTGGAGTTTTGTGGTTAAATAAGGAGTTTAGCTCTTGTTTAAAAAGGAGAAAAATAAGTTTCTAGCTCAAGCAATTCGAAATGAGCTTGAAAATATGAACAAGAAGTATTTCAAATTTACCTATTTTACTTGTAAGATTGCTTTAAAATAATGGATTTAAAAATAAAAACTTTAAATCCATTGTTTTAAACCCAATACCACAGGTTTTGGAAGCGTGGAATTTACATTACCTTATCTAGCAGATGAGTGCATGGATGCAGACCTCACTGTAATTCCTCAAAGCCTTTAACTCTCTGCTAGTAAGGTCTCCAAGGGCATAGGTATCTGCCATGCCGTGTTTCTCTCATCAAGGTATGCCCACCCTACGTTGTCTGTAGGACCTGATCTGTGAGGTTTTTTCCAAGCCAGCCCGGTAGACCTTGCAGGAAGAGGTGCCCGGTGGGCAAGGCAATGGGCTTGGCTTCAAATCTCCACTGTGTCCAAGTTGGATTTGATGTCACAGCCGAGTGCCACAACCACCAGGCTGTTTGCTGGTTATATTTTCTCTCTTCCAAAGTATATTCAGGTTTTTTCACTCATGGTGGAGCAGATCTGACAAGTAAATAATTCAGTCTTCAACACCGAATAGCCTATCAAAGAGAAATTCTCCTGGGAGTTAGTTGATATGGGTGACATACCATATCCCAGATGTATGCTCTTAACCACCAGACTATACAGTAAACAAGTAGAAAGAACTTATCCTCCTGCAGGTAGTTGTTAGAAAACACAGATTTTAGTGCCAGTCTTGTGACTGTGATTTCTTAGCAGAGGCACGGTCTTAAATCATATTTGCTCAAGGTTTCTTACTGGCATTCTTAGGTAGCTTCCTACTCAGTCTGTAGGTTTTGTATATCCCATACCTTACTGCTCCCAGGAAGCATGTAAGGAACTTACTTTTCTCCACTGAGAAAAGACATCTTCGAATTCCACAAAGCATCACAGCATCTAAAAATTTGGTGATGCAGTTTATAATACCCAAGCCTTTTGGTGGACCTAGCCCCATTGACTAGTCATAATTCTTTAGAGAAAAGAGCATGAGGATTCAGCTGTCCAGAATAGATTTTCCAGTGTGAAAAGACATTTGAAAGGTTACCGGAGAGTGCCCAAGCCCCATGTATGATTGGAGTTTGATAGTTTCTAGATGGACCACCAAGAATAAGAGCTGCCTTTCAGCATCTACCCTATGCAGTCAGAGTGGGAAAAGGCATCGGTATCTAATCAGAACATACTGCCATTGATTTTTGTTTTATCCTTCCCCTGTTGCAGTCCCAAGACCAATGGCAATCTTTACAGTCACCAGGCCTGTATCTTACGTAGACAGAGGACACACAGAGCAAGGAATAGTTTTGATCAAATTAGGGAAGGCACTTCCTACATTCCCAAAACAGCATAAGAGATCTGCTTGCTTGGAGCTGCAGCCCCTGCACAGTACAGCAGCTACATGCTGAACAGATTGGTCTTCCAGGACCCACAGCCTGACACTATTGGGTACTTCAGCAGAGAGGTCTACACGCCTGTTCCATGGAAATTAAAGGAAAAAATTCCTATAGATTTCAGTGGTTCAGGATATGACTGCCTCTATTAAAACCTTAACTTAAATATACCCTTAACTGGTAGCGTGTTTGAAATAATTGAACAAGACAATCCTGAGTAACTCATCAGCCCCTCTATTATTCTTTCCAGAGCTGCACAGCAGCTATTTACTCAATATGATTTGTTTTAATTTTTTTATTCAGCATGTTTTATGCATTAGTATCAGAAAAGCCTGTCTTTCTCTTGGCAAATGTTACTGCAAGTTGTCTGGCAGGGAGGTGAGATTATGTAGATTTATTTATTCAGTGTGTAATTTGCATAAATGAAAAATGGAAATAGAGAGTTTTTTCTGAATTAGAGCCTTTTTTTTTCTTCAAGGTGAAACAAAAATGTGTGTAGTACACTAGTTCGGATTTCCAGATTTTTTTTAGAGGGACTATTAGTCATTTCAATGCCTGGGCCCATTTTCTTCGGCTTGGACGCTTTAATGGCTGAAAGCATATTCTGAGTAAAAGATTAAGAAGAGGAAATAGGACAGATTGGAAATGAATGTGCTTATAAGCAGTTAAAGGTGTCCTGTTGAAAAAAAATCTCAGAGCCATGTTAAGGATTTTAGACACCCTGGGTAAACTGTTGGTTTGGAGGTCTGCATGGTCCCAGGCTACCAAACAGTGCCTTTTCAGAGAAACGCTATACTGCAAAGAAAATTGGCATTGTGTGTATGTGATCCAGCTGGCCTCATCGATATAACGTGAAATCTGTGTGCACGGGCGCTACGTCTAATGGAGCACCAGCACATCTGGCTCAGACCAGCAGTGCCTACACAGTTTATCTGGATGTGAGAGGGACTGTCTTACAGCCCAGTCTGTTAGATATCCAGGAAAGCATCTAGTTCCTGAAAAAAAATACAGGAAAGCTTATTACCATTCAGAATACAAGAATTAACCGTGCAGTGCAGAATATCTATCCTGCATTATATAGTATATCTGGCAGTCCAAGCACTGGTTAATGCATCCTGGGAATGCCTTCAGAGTTGGCGTTCTGTGTCTCAGGATAGGGCTGCATTTCATGCTGTAGTTTTTTGGATTAAATTGGAGAAAAAAGCATATCCTACATTCACGTCATCTGGGTGTTAGGAACGGATTGCCCCACTTCTTTCAACAGCTCTGTGCAGCTCTGGACCCATGGCATTATTCCTGAGGTCAGTGCCTTTGGTTTGCCACTATTTATTTTTTCATGTCTGCAGAGGTCCTCTTTTTCTCTCCAGCAGCTCCGTCATTCACCAGCACCTCCTGGTAGCCCACCCTGCTCCCACAGCCCATCCCTTCTCACAGCTGACCCTGGCTGAGGTCAGGATGCGATTAGGTGGCTGGAGATCATAAGGAATATTAATCACAAGGAACACTTAGATGTTGCTTTACAGACTTCCTTATGTGAAATACACTGTGGCAAGCTATCGGGTTACCAGTGGCTGAAAAAGAAACTGTTCTCTCTTTACCCTTGACAGTCAAAAGAAAGTTTGATTTATTTTCTCATTTTCAGTTAGTCTAAAGGCAGCTGGGCAGTATTGCTACAAAGCTCTAGCTGTGTGTCATTGTAATAGGGGCAATATGTTTGTTCACTTCTGCTCTCTTCCTCTGTCTAATTGTTCTATTGTCTTTCTGTTTTCTCTCCACATTTGGGCTGACAAAATGTCTCCTTGCATTTAGCCCTCTAGCCAAAACTTAACGGGCTCCTAATCAAGAACTAACACCACCAGCAGGCTATTTCCTGTCTTTGTTTACCATTCCCGGTGTCATCTTTCTTCTCCTCTCAGTCCATCACAGCAAATTTTCACCATTATTTTCCTTTGAATCTTCCTCCATATAGGGTGCAGGAAGCTTCCTATACATTGTTCCCCTTTCATTTTCTGGCCACTTGATCTCTGGCCTCCCAGCTCTACATCCTGGAAGAGTAGCAGATGCATCCAGAACCGGATTTTGAAAAGCCAAGTAATCCTGGGATAGCCATATATTCCATGTGGCTCTATCAGCAGAATGTTTATTACCAAGCCTCAATGCAAATTGTATTGATGTTTTGAACATATAAGGGGTAATCACAATGTGATTAATTACTAGGTACTGTTAACCACCACTTGCATTTCCATGCAAATCTCAAGACTGTCAGGGTACAATTCAGTTCCCTAAACAAAGATTTCTAACGTCGCTTGGGATGCCCTAAAACACAGGGCTGCCTGATGTAATCTGGGACACCTTGGCCCTTCCCAATGGCAGTTGGAGATGAGGCAAAATACCCCAGGGTTTCTAAAATGGCACCAGCTGCCTATGTGTAAGCAACCAAATTGCACCCCTACCGTACGTTGGAATAACTGCTCTTGGTGCTTAAGTGTCTTTTTCATGTTATTGCACAATTGCCTTTGTTTTTTTCTGCCAAGCCTATCCTGAGAATACTACACTGTGGTAACCTCAATGTGAGATATTCACTAGATAGGTTAGTATGAATCATTAGGAATCAGGTGAACAGAATAGGCCTTTTTTTCCATTTAAAACATCCTTCTACCTTTACATATCTAGATAGTGGCTAAGGTGTGGCCAGGGTGAAGTTCAACTAAAATAAAATCAAATCTTATAGCCTGGGAAGAATTACCAAGCATTATTTCTGATGTTTTGATAGGTAAGCAGGGCTACTCCTCGTTAGCAATCCTGGCAAGCTGAAGGACTTGTTGATACCTAGACCATTTCAAGGGCAAGAATCAGGCCACCGAACTTCAGGCCACCCTCAACTTAGGGAGCTTACTCAGCCAGACAGCCCCTCTGTACTCTCAGTTCAGAAAACAGAGAGGAATGGGTTCTTCCAGGTGGAGATCCAGAGCACCTGGGGTAAGTATCAGCCCTGAAATGTAATTTGAAGGGACCTGTCTCATCTCTGACTATATTAGGAGCCTAGGAAGACTTGCCTCGTAATTGTGTGCTGACAGTCAGGGGACGTAAGTAATCTCTTACAAGTTCGGGTAACAGCAGTCACCCTCATTGGCCACATTTTTTCCTCTGGCAAAGTTCCTCCAGGGCATTTTTAGCCCCAAATGTATCTGTTTAGCTTGCTCATCAGCTCAGCTCTCCCCCCAGGAGCTTCACCAGTGTGTCTGGTGGGAGCTGGCAGTGGCAGTTATGTGTCACTCAGCTCGCTGCTGCGTGTTGGCTTTTCCGTGCTGGTAGGCAGAGCGTACCCACTGCCCTTCCATCCCCCTGGGGCCTGCTTTTCGCCAGCCCTGGCTGTCCTTCAGCTGTTCTGCAGTGTCACAGGCAACACAGTCTCAGCTCAGGGAATTTCACTTAATTTAATTTATTGCCAATTAACACAAACTTTTAATTACTGATTTAGGTATTGAGGGAAAAAAAGAAACCATATACTATTGAACAAACACTCAGGGAAACACCTTTCCTCACCTTTCCTCAGGCTCAACTTCAGACAAACACCTCCCCTCCCTCCTTCCTCACCTCAATTCCCTTTGTTTTCACCGCTGGTTCCCACTTTCCCTCCCTGCCAGTCCCTTCAGTGACGTGATGCGCAACACAGGTGGTTGGGGTCAAGGCATGGTGGTTTCTGTCTGCTGCCGCTTGCGGATCACTTCTTGTCCTCCACTGCTCCTCTGCCCCGGTGTGGGTCACCCATGGCCTGTGAAGAAGTGTTTGCAGTTGGTGGTTCACTTCCTAAGCTTGCATAGACGTCTTAGTTGCAAACACGCCAGGAAAGCGGGATGGATGTATTTTATCACATAAACTTATGCAGGTATCTAAGGTATGTTTTGATGCTGAAGCCATGGGTGTAGCTCCTGGGAGATACGGCACAGGTGCCAGCAGCTCAGGGCCAGTGCAGCACGTGAGCAGGACCACCACGCTGGCCACCCCAGCTCCCACGCTGCCAGCCGCCATGCAGGCAGAGGGGCTGCAAGGCCACCCCGGCTGGAAAAGCAGATAGTGGCGCCTGTGGCATGACCCAAAGCATTATTTTTTATATGCAGAAACCCACAGAGCCCCAAAGCTCTTCCTCATCCATCCTGCAAAGCAGAGGATACCTTCTTCCTCAAAGCTCCTGTTAACCCATCATGCCTCCTTCAGCATGCGCAGAGGTTTTGATGAACCATCTAGTGGTTTTCCACAGAAATAAATGAAGAAATGCTTTGCCACTAGCAGAGGCACCAATTAATTTCTTTTTAAATGAGGACAGTCTTGAGAGCTTAATCAAAGTCTGCTCTTTATCGTAGATTACCAAGTGAAGTTGATGCAGTATGTCAAATCAGAACCACAAGGAGCTATTGGTTCAAGTCCTGATCTTAATCCAGCTCATCCAACCCTTCCATACAAGAGCAGCAGTCCAGGGCAGACTCCAGGCCGTTGTACATACAACCAAAATGCAAAACCAACAGTCCTTTTTGTTTCTGTTAGATAGTAGTTTATTCTGAATGGTATTTTAAAGAAAACCCTAGAAAACAGACTCTCTCTGTTCCTGACTTGCTTTCCAAAGCATATAAATCTTTTGTAACTTTAATTCTTAGCCCCATAGCAAATACGATAGCACCAGTGACAGCTGGAATGCTTATAAAAACAGCATCAGAGTAAACGGTGAGCATAAGTCAAGCTGATCGACAAAACCAATGGTTTTACAGAGTATATATATAAAATCCTTTTGTCTACATTGTATATATATACATAAATTCATATATTTATGTGTACAGTACTTATTAAACTACAACAGTTAAACTATACAGTTACACAGGCTCATATGATAGTACAGTGGTGCTAGTTATTATTCTAACGTACAAAGTAAATTAAGAGTAGGTAGGATTACCTGCAGCAGTATATTACAGCAAAAAAAGTTAGATTTGAGTACCTTGTTACTGAGGTTGGCTGAGAAATAAAGTAAAAGATCTAAACTGATTGTCATGTGAAGGAGTGCATTAGGAAACAGCGCTCTCAGTTTTACTGTTTCTAGCTGTATCTTTTGTAATACACAATAGGGGAGTCTTTTCTCTGATTTGCTTTTAAGACTTTAGCACAATCAAAAGCTGGAGGTATTGTAAAGAAAATCTGCAAATAGCATGAAAATGTCTTGTGGTGACATTCTTATTCAGGCTCTGGGCCTGATTTTGAAAGATCCTGAACACCCAGAGATGCCAATGCACTTCTGCAGATCAGATCTTTGAGGTCTGAAAGATTGTTTTATAATCTTGTTTTCATGCTCTTGCAAACCTACATTTTTTTTCCCATGTAGTAGCACAGATTTTATTAAAACCATTCAGAACAGATACCCATGTTTTCAGGCAACAGTTTTGTGCTGACTGGTAAGATACATAACTTTAGTGAGTAGAACAATTTCCCTCCTTTCAGGAAACTGATAATATATTTAAAGTTAAGACAACATTAATTATTTCAAAAAACAAAGTCTCTGCAATGTTGGACTTTTAGATCCTCTCCATTGCATCATTCTGCCTGGCTATAGCACCGTATTCACAAAAGTTCTCACACATTAATGGCAAATGATTTATAGGCCATATAAAAAGTCAGCGCCTCAAAAAAAAAAAAAGATTTCTGTTCTTTGTCTTTCATTGCTTTGTCATCTGCAGGGAAAAGTCCATATTTGCCACTGTGTCTTCCCTCAGAAGTGGTTTGAGGTGGCTGCAGTCTGAAGTATAACCAAAACAAAACAGTAAGGTTTGAAATTGTATGTTCAGTGTTTATGCAGGCTGTATGTAAGCCACAAGAAAAAATAAATTTAAACAATCACATGCAGATCTGAGAGATGCAACTGAAGCAGTGGCTCCTCAATTCCCATAAATATGACTAAATTTAGAATTTGATTTCCCAACCAGTTATCACACGCATGGTTTATTGGCACAGTGTAACTGAATACATTCAAATGCCTAGGTCTCGATTTATATGAGTTTAAACCCAAAGCTAAAAGAGAATTTTAAAAATGGATATGCTTTTTAATGCTGAAAGAAAAAGAGAGAGGTCAACAGATCTCAGCTATGTTGTCGGATATTCATTATTCCTAACTGAGATATACAAGACTATTTAGAATCCTCATATTTTGTCATACTGTTGATGACCTTAAGGATCTCCAAATATTCACCAAGGACTGGTGACAGCTGCCTTTTGGGTACAATGGAAAACCATCTTCTCTTAAAAACACAAAGCAAGTAGCAATTGGCCTTTAGTTCTGTGTGCAGCCAAACATTGCGTACTGAAGTCCAAATTCTTTGAGATATTACAAGGTGGGCTTCAGCTCTCTGGTATTCACAGAGCAACTCCAGGTTCCTCAAAATACAGCCCACAGTACTGACAATCCTTTAACAATACTGGTTTTACACCTCTTCTTATGGTGATTCCACCTTCTCTGCATTTTCAGTTACTTTCAGAAATGCCCTTATAATATTGTTATTTTTCTTCAGCATATAAAATGCTGATTTGATTGACAGAATCATATAACCTACCTTATTTATTTTAAACAAAAGGAAAATCCAATCTATTTGAGGCATGCGTAAGAACAAACAAAAACTATGAATATAGATTTGCTAAAGCAATGTGGCTTTATAAATGTGGTAATAAATTTAATCACTTTTTTTTTTATTCACACGGGTAGTTGTGTATGTTATATACATATATACTATGCTATATACATATACTATGTATACATATATGCTATATACTGCAGCTATATACATACTATGCTGCAGATGGTCCTTTGCAGTTTTGCGTAAACTTATTTAACAAGCACATTTGAAAATGCCTAGAAAGCATAGAAATCTTGAATTGTACATTATAAATAATGATTTTCAAATGATAAATTGTAATTTTCTTTTATGGCTGTTACAAATTTATATTAAAGCTTCACTGAATTGGACAATTTTTCACTAGAGTTTACTTAATGTTAATCTATTCATTTGGGGGTAAATGAAGAGTTTAATGGTAAAGCGATGTAACTAGAATATAGTTTCAAGTGGTGTGTTAGGTTTATCAATCAGTGAAAATTGTGCACTTGAGTGTAAGAGCACATGTCTATCCATATGATTCTTACTACCTCAGTTAATTGAAACCCTTTTTCCACCCTATTATCAATACTTGAAAAATAGCTCCAGCCACATCTATTAACCAGTGTCTTAACAGAGGCTTTATCAGCTCCATATAAATTGCACATATTTCGCTAGAAAGCAATTTCACTAATATAAGGGTCAGTTCTACGGTTCACTGGAGATGTTCGCTCAGGAGGTGTTGGGGCACAACTGGATGGATCGCTGGAGATGGATAGAGCTATGGGCCTGGTCTTCAATCCAGTGAAACACTGTACAAGGTTGGAGGTCCAATCTGATTGACACTCTCAGTCCTCATTGATTTTAAGAAAAGCACAGGAAGCTCATGGTGAAAATTAGTTAGACACTACCACTTCCTCTGGGAAACCTAAATCAGAACAGAAATATGTATTTTTAAATTTCCTGTAAAATGTAAAAAAAAAAATCTAGTTTAGATTCAGGACGCA
This sequence comes from Fulmarus glacialis, assembly GCF_000690835.1. NCBI lineage: Eukaryota > Metazoa > Chordata > Aves > Procellariiformes > Procellariidae > Fulmarus > Fulmarus glacialis. The sequence continues at coordinate 32,732 of NW_009211577.1, read as the reverse complement.
ACAGTTATGCACCAATACTGACATGTCCTAAACAACTCTGAAATGAAAAGTTCTTCCTTCCAAAGCGACTTCTCCAAAGTTTTCGTTGATATTGACACATTTCCTCTCTCCCCTAGATACTTGATTTGAATGAAAAATAAATACAGATTTTCTGAGCAGCTCGGCTGAGTGTCTTCTGAGATCATGGGCAATTCAGCTGTGCTTTACTGTGCCTTAAATAAAACCTAGGTACTTGCATCTCAAAAGCCCAACATAAAAACATGTTTCTGAGCATGTTCCAACCTAATTTTGCTGATGGAAACTTCTTCCACTTTCCAGTCCTTCTACTTCCCACTGCTTCCTTGCCCTTCACATGCCCTTTCTGGTTCCCTCCTTTCCTGTTGATTTTCACGCCCGCTTTGCCTTTCTTGGCCAATTGTCAACCTCATGAATCAACAGCAGGAGGAAAACAAAAGCATCTGCAAAACAGGAAGAGAAAGAGGGATATGAGATGCTCAGCAGTGTCTAATCTAGTACTACCTCAAAAGGCTTCTCTAATCCTTAAAGGCTCTTTGGACCCTTGAACCGACGGGGTTTTGCCTCTGCTCAGAGATTCTGAGATTCACATACAGCAGATTCTGCTTTCCTTTCTGTGCCCAGGTTGTTTAATCAATCCCATCAGATGTGAGGATACAAGGTGAAGGGCAATTATGCTGGGTAATGCTTCTCCATCTCGGAAGGGGCCAAATGAGAGGCTTACGCTAGGGCAGCATCAGTATCTTCCATTAACTTCACCATTATCTGGCACAGGTGGAAGGTGGGTTGTTAGTAGTTGTTCTCTCAAGAAGGGGAATTTCTGGAAACAATCCTCAACAGAGGAAGGGTGTTATTAGTGCGTTGCCTGCATACCTCTGAAAACACATAACCCCCCCACCCTTCTGCTCAGTTTTGGGGACATTCTTTCTCATGGTTACTTTGACTCCCAGTTCCTCAGAGTAGCTTGTTGCCATCATACAGAACAGAGCTTTGCAGTGTTGAAGGGGGTCCACTAGACAGCATGAATATCTTTTTGGTTACTGTTGATTCTTTGTGTGGATCTGTCCCTGTGTTCTCCATCCGTGATCAGTGGGCAAACCAGTGGAGCTACGAGAATTAACATAATAAGGATCTATACCCAGTTGTATGTAGAGGTAACATACTGGAAGAATTTGCATTACAAGTGAGTAAATAGCTTTCCTTTTAGTCTTAAAGCACAGTTTTAAGGGACTGTATGTTACTTAGGAAAGCAGAGCTGAAACTGGAACTACGTTTATCAAGGCATGCGTAGTTTATTGCACAACTATTCATAGGCAGGAAAAAAGAGCGCCCATCACAGCCATCAGACCCCAGCTATAGATCGGCAAACTGACCAAGCTGAGCTTAGACCTCAGTGCGATACTAACAAACCTAGTTTGTATACAGGAAATTAAGGCTTGAAGTTACAAAAAAGGGTACAACAAAGATCAGTGCTTTACCATATTTGAAAACTTATTGTTTTCATTGTCAAGACTTAAAAAAATTATAGTACAGTGGGCAGACAGGGCAAAACCATAGCTGAAAGCTAACAGAAATCCTGTTATGCAATGAAGAACTTCCTTTTACAGTGCGGTATTTCTTCACTGAAAGCAGATCATTGCTATAAAGAGCAGGTATTTATCAATTTTCAAAGGTCTTGGCCCATCAAAGCTAGTGTTAGATTTGGAATTTCGCTTTTGTTGCCAAGGTGACAAACACTTATAAATATACCACATCTTCTAATGTGCTTTTAACTTAGTATTTTTATGGCTTTTAAATCAGATACCATTAGCAAATATATTAGGTAATTTAGCTGAAAGACCATTTTCTACTAACACTTTTTGTTACATTTCCCCAGGTACTTCAGTAAATGTCTGTTGTGACATTGCAGTCCTGCCAGGCTTCTAGCACAGAAGGATACGTACAGTACATCTGGTAAGAATTAACATATTACCTTAGGGTTTTCTATTTTTTTGTATTGATAATCACAAATTGTATAAAAGAAGACAAATATTAAGGGTTGGATCCTACGGTCCATTGACTTCAGTAGGAACTCTGCGGAGGTAATGACTCCGGGATTGGCCAGAGGCCGTACAGTGTGTTGTTACTCTTGGCTCCCGTCTCCCCTTTTTATAGCACAGTAACGAGGCCGAAAGCACAGGGGAGACCATAACGGGCCCTTCCCTCTGCAAAGGGGAAGCAAACAAACAAACAAAACCTGCCTGGGTGTTTTCTTCTTTTTCATAGACTCGAAGGCCAGAGGAGACCTTTGCCATCACCTGGTGTGATGCCCCGCAGGACGCCGAGCCAGGAGCTTTCCTGCCAGGAAACCGGCTGGCGGCCGGGCAGGCCATGTCTCAGGCGGAGCACGGCTTGAGGAAGGCTGGCTTGGAAACTGGAGGTGGCGGCGGGCGCAGGAGCTGCGTGGCCACGGGGGCGGCTGCACCCTCAGGAGGCTCCCGAGGCCGCAGAAGTGTGATCTGACTGTGGGTAGGTGCTGCAAGCACCGGCGGTGGAGCCATGAGAGAGCTGGGCGGCAGGGATGGGGGCGGCTCAGCAAGCAAAGAAGCCCATCAGCCTCTGAGTGCAGAGAACCGCAGGTGTGGAAGTTGTGCTTTCCCTGCTTTCCCGAAACCACATCTGGGGGCAGCTGCTGGGCTCTGCTCCCAGGACCTCCATCTCGCACCAGGAGCCCCATCCTGCACCAAGGGGCATCCTGGTTGGGGGTGCAGCTCTGTGAGCAGGCAGGGCTGGAGGGGTGGGGTGCTGACAGAAAGGAGCAATCATTTCAAAATACAGGTTTTTTTAAATTTTGACAAAGCTTGCCATCACTGAGGATTAAACACAGTTCATAAACCAGTGAGTAAGCTTCCTACAATAGCAGCGTGTTAGATTGGGTGGAAAGGTCTGATAGAGAAGCATCCAGGAAATATCTTTCATGCCTGCATATTAAATTTAATCTGCCACCCTGCCTTTTAAGACTCAGCATTCATCTGCTGAAAAAAAAGATGTTGATCTGAAAGAAGAAGAGGGGGGAAAAAAAAACCCCAGTCTGCTATAACAGTTTGCTTGGCAAAGTGGGAGAGTCTTAAGGAGAAATTCATTGTATGTGAGTTACAAAGAGCCGCCCCGTGCTGCAGACACAGGGCCTGTATATGTCGCTCTCACCCCCAACCCAGCACTGTCCCGTTGGCCTCTTCATTCAGCACAGCTATCTGTCATGAAGAATTTAAGTTTCATATTTTCGTCTGTCAGTTGCGAAAAGGCCTGTCAGCTGAAGCTTACACTACCGTTTGCCAAAAGGCCTATAGCTCGCGCTGACAATACAGTCTTATATTTGTGCCTCCAGGCTCCAGATAATCCCCTCACTTTCCTCCTCAGCAGTCCAGTTATGATGAGGCTTAAATTGCATATTTTGGGGGTTTTTAAATCCAGATTTTGCTGATAAATGCTATCAGCGGGAATGAAATGAAATACAGCACAGTTTAGCTCTTATTACCAGCAAAAAGCCTACTATGGGCATTTTGTGAGGGCTATAGAGACGGTATTCATATTGAACAGGTTAATGTCTATAATGTCGATAGTCATAGGAACTAAATGTAGGAATGCTAATATCAGCTTTTATCTACTTTGTCTGTTTGCCATCCCTGAAAAAAACCCACCCATCCTTCAAAAAGGACATTTCCCTGTTTGTTTCTTTAATTTGATTTACAAAGGGAAATAAGATAACAACCTCATTACAAATCCACAGACAATTATTTTTGTGCGCTGAGATGCCACGGAACTACGTGTATAATGCCACAGAAGGAAGAAAGTGTCTAAATCCCGAAAGTACACTTGCAAACCCCAACACTTTTCCTGTAAGACAGTTGAAAAAAGTACCACAATAAAAAAGCTATAGTAAAAAACTGGTCACTAACCCGTCTCAATCTGATATGTGTTTATGAGGGTAAGGAAGGATACAAGAAGTTAATGCTCACACCTGTAACTTTAGGACTGCACAGCTTTGATGCTCACACCTAAACAACAACACAGCAAAAAGTAAAATTGCTTCAAAAACTCAATCTCATCTGCGGATTGTGGGGGGACACAGCACAGTAACCCAGGTTAAGCATTTGCGGTCTTGTCTTGAAGAAATCGATTTTCCAACCATAGTGCAACCACAAAGAAATCATATCTTTAACTCATTAAAGGCTTTTAAATTGTCTAATCGATTATGACTCAATTACATTTTTCTGAAGTCAATATTAGATTATGGCCCTGTGAAATAACTTTACCGTTTTCTTCTTTGGTGAAACATCATTTTTCCCCGCGGTTCTGAAATATTCTCATATAATATACTAGTGCCAGAGGGATTTCTGTTTCATTGCCTTATATTGTCATTTGGAAACTAACTTCAGAACAATGTCTCAGAACCCATGGTCTGAGACAGTCTGGAAGGAGAAGAGAGAGGGACTACTGTAGGGGATTCTGCAAAAAGCCCTATGAAAAGCAACCTTATTGTTAGCAGGTTTCAGCCTGATCCACTTTTCCCCTGGAAAGTGTTTTCAGGTTTGCATATTAAAAAAAAAAATTGTTACTGCCTTGGAATATCTTTTCCATGAGAAGCAAGGTGGGAAGTTGCTTACTCTCAGCTGACTCATGTTCAGAAAATGAGGGCAGCTGCAAGGCAGTGCACAAAGTGATCCCTCCCTGGAAACCTTTCTGCACGTGCTTCACACCGTATTCCTGTGATTGAAACAACTTGTGTGTGCAGATTTGAGCCACTAAGTGTCCTCCAGGTCAGAAACTAATGCAGTCATACCGCTACTGAAAGAGCTTGAAAGAAAGGACTGGCATGATTGCCCAAGCTTTTGGGGTCCAGTTGTCTTCTACGACAGCGAGCTGCGACAAATAATTCTCCCAATACGACCAAGTTCCAACCTGTAAAACATTTGGACTTTTTGCCCCTGCTACATCCTTTGGCTGTGTCCCACCAATAGGTACAGAGCAACCAAAAGAAATGAAGCTGGAAGGGAATGCTGTATCACAATTTGCATTTTCACTTTTATTGATTTACATATGTTAAGATTTGAATAGGGTTGTGTAAATAGATAACAATAGCTGACAGAAAAAGCAGTATTATTAATGCCAGCAATAATTAGTAGACATCCAATAAATCTATTTTTTCAGTAATGGTAGTGAAATATTGCCAAGATAACAGCAGTGGGACATTGTCTGTTCAGTCTCTGGTCCAGAGCAGCAAGTACATCCTGCCCCAGAATATTCCCACACAATGACGTTTAGAAAAGAAGGGTGGAAATTAAGGTAAATCGGAATCACTCTGAAAGGCAGGCAAAAAGGAAACGGTAAAAGCTGGTGTAGTGTATAAATTGGCTCTTTGTGCATGGAGTAGTTGGAGGTGTCTGTGAAGCTAATCAAGGCTAAAGGATAGTGATTTGTGTCAGCTATTTTTTTTGTCCAAAAGATCGACATATCTGAGGGACAGACGTTTTGTGTTCCTCTACGTTACCACCTGGAGTATTTTGGATCTCACTATATTCTTACTATTGTTACAAACAAGAATTCCCTTAGCATTGCATGTGTGTTGACGATCTTGACTTTTTTTTAAAAACAGAAGTGAAAAGACTAAAATATATTTTGTTTCAGGAATAAATTACCCCAGGTGCCATAGCAAGTGATTTGATTCCCTAGGCAATACAGACTTTTAATGTCTGAGTTGCACTGTCTTGGGGTAAAAATTCAGAAAATAGTTTCACCTCACTGAAAAGCAGGATTTTGCTCCTGAATTCCTGGGAAGTTCCCACCTAAGCTAAGTGCCTTCTGTTTTCCTGCCTCCCGGTTCTTTTGTCTCTGGAGTAACTCATTAGGAGCAGGCTCACTGCCTCATTTAAAGAACAACAAACGAAGGGGGCAGATCAACATTTCTTTCTGCATTTTGCTTTACCTACAGTTTGAGAACAGCTTTGGTTAAATCCAGGTTACCCTTCTCCACAGGCACGTACAAATCTGTATGTGGGTGTCCGGTGTAGTTGTAGATGAAGAAAGGAGGGAAAATTGCTCTGGTAAACACATTCTCTTTGCAAGTTAGAAATACTGGCCTTTCTCACTAGGTTAGGTTAGGCAGCTCCCTCCTCCCAAGTGCTGGCTTTTAGGACTCTCATTCCTAGCTGCTGAACAGCTAATTTTAATTGCTTTAATTTTTCTGAGAAACTAAGCCCTTACCCTCTGTACGGACCCTCAGCACCTAACTCAGGGTAATAAACTCACGCAGGCAGCAGGACTTAGCTGCCAGGCATGGCAAATACTCACCTGCCAGGTCTCTTTTAGAGATCCCAGCCAAACCTTTCTTCCCTTTTCTGTTATTCCTGTTCCAGTTATTCCTTCTTCCTGCTCTCCAATCTCTTTGAAAGGATCCGTTTGATTATTAGCTATATTTTTCTACTTTAAGCAGCAGGGTTTGACTCGACACACAGGTAGACGCCAGGAAAAATCACTTCTGCTGGGCACATTGCTCAAGGTAGCGACAGGAGATCTCATCTCCAGTCAGCATGGTAATCCACTGGCACCGGCACAGGAGCCGCCGAGATGAAAGGCCCTGCACCCATCTCCTTAAAGTCAGTGGCTATGGTGCAGCCCTCTTGGTGGGAGGCATTGGATGCAGCTCTCCAGGACTTCTTGGAGGAAGCTGGTAAGACTCTGCGTCTTTGCTTAGTTGGTGCCAGGATAAAAACAACTACATCTCATCCTGCCCTAATGCGGACACAGCCTGCTTCCACTGGATTCAGTGGTAAAAGTCCTAACTTCTTCCCTAACTTCTTCTTCAAGCAAGATTCATGTTTGGCTCTTTGAGTATTTTGTTGACTTGTCAATAACATTCACCAGAAACTTCAGGCTCCTTTATTTTTATTTTCTTGTTTGCTTCACTAGGGGATAAGAAAGCCAGAGGCTAGGCATCCAAGTTGGGCTTACACTGTTCAATCTTTCTGTGGTGTGATAAAGTTGTCGTGGCCAGCTCTGGGGACTCATGGCCCTTCTGACCATCAGGGTTCACAGTGGTTTTGATCTGGCATTGCAGTAATGAATTTTTTTTATTTCCTTTATCGGCAGGGTGGTACGTACCTCCAGAGATGGAAAGACCCCCAGATGAGAGATGCGGAGGCCACCAGTAGGACCTGTGTGGGAAGCAAGAACATTTGCCAGCCACGTTTTATCCCGCTGCTTGCCCTCACGCTTTCCCCAGCAGTCATGTGGCTCGGGGCAGGCCAGGCTGCAGAAAAATAGTAAGTAAAAACACAGTAGCGTTTCCTTTTTGAGTTACGGTATAATAAAATCAACAGCATGGAGCGACTTGTCCCACTCTAAGAAACAAATAGATGGACTAAGGACAGATAACTCTAGTCCCCAATTTTTCATCTTCAATTGATCCTGGATATTATATGGGATGGAAAGGTAAACTGGGTATTTTTTTCAGTCGTGTGCGGCTGACAGACCGTAACGTAGGTGTAAGTACATGAGTGCTGTGGAGCCAGAAGATTTCCGTGCTACCATACTGTACACCCACAGTCATCTACTTGAAATTACTCACTTTGCGAGATGTACCGAGGTGGGGGAATTCAGAGACTCCAGCTGACAAAAAGTGAAGGAACGGGTTCATTTCTCCCTCAGACAGAATGTTTATTGTGTTCTTCTCGCTTTGTTCTTTGAATCAGTATTTCTTCACAGTTTTTAAACTACACATCTTTGTAAAAATCACAGCTTCCCACAATGTTATTAATTTTAGTTCAAGAGGATTGAAAGAGCAAGGGCACAATTAATTACACAGTATGAAATAGTTAGATTTAACAGGAAACTGTAAAGCTTTATTTTTTTTAAATGTTTCTCAACTCCAGCACTAAGTGAAAGTGTAAAGCAAAAGATGCTGGATTTTTTAAATGTCAAAGTAATTTTGGCCTATCTCCGGCCTTTCCATTTGCCACATTAAAGCAGCCCTGTTATTCTGTAAACTTCATAGTCTCAGTGGGAATACAACACAGCATTTGCCAGGGCCAGCTTTAAGGGTAGGCAAAGTAGGCAGCTGACTACCCTAACAAGGAGCTAGATGCAGCAAAAAAAAAAGGCAAATTCACAAATATAAAACATTATTATTTGCCAGCAGTAAGTGTTTCCTGTTCAAATTGGCCGGAGAGTGTAATATAATTCTTCTAGTATTTTATCGGGGCGTGAAGAAACCCAGGGGGAAGGACATGGAAATGTCGTCCTGGCATAAAAGGGGCACTCTCTCCTGCTGCTTCGCTATTTGAGGTGGCCTTTGGCAGCCGGTGGGCGAGGAGGGTGGTCGGAGCAGATCTGCTAACCCCGCAGAGGGCAACACACCTAAAGACGCTCGCTGCTGCGGGAAGGCCTTGCCTCTACAAGCAAGCACTTTTGGAATAACTTTAGAGGGTTTTTGTTCAAAATAAACTGCCTTGCAGCCATATGCAAAAGTTGGTGGGTTTTTGTTTTGTTCTTGCTTTTAATTTTAAGCAGCCTGGTGTTTTTTCCACATCACCTGCAAAGTGGGCTAAAGCAACTGTTCTGGGCTTTTTAACTGATTTCTTTTATCTTTGCAGTTACTACACTAGAGAGAAGCACTGGCATTTTAGGTTTCCAGCACCTGAAAACTGCAATCTTGCAAGCTGGAGTCCTTTAAATGAAAAGCAAGAGAGAAATTACAGTGGTTCACAGTGAAAGAATGACTTCTGGGACCAGATATTTGAGCCTCTTAGTTCTGGAGCAACCAAGCAAATTAAGGTAAAACCCAGAGGGACAAATATACTGCGCAGATCAGCTTGGGAAGCATCCTTTTATAGAAACAAACAAGGAAGTAAAACACGGTGCTTTAAAAGTGCGTCAAGTATACTTTATTCCTCAGCTCAGAGTTAATTCAAGCAGTAAACTCACAGATTTCACCACCCGAAGCTTCCTACAAATCTCACAACCAAGTTCCCTACCAAACCTCAGGGGAAGCTTTTATAATGATAACGCCCTTCCCCCACCTTCAAGCTGACCTGGAAATACTTAGAGAATTGAGCTTAGCAACACTCTTGTCCTAAGTCTTATTATTATTATTACCTGTGTTTTTCTCTGAACCATGTGTATAAAAGAGAGGGGATTTCCCCTTGCACCAATTAAAACCCAAATCTCACCTCTCCTTTCTTCGCCCTCAACAAGAAGTTAACCCCTGCTGAGCTCTTTCCCCCAAGGCATCTATAAAGCCTCACAGGTGAGCTTGCTGCAGCGTAATGAGAATGAATCAGCACTGATCTTCCAACAGATAAACACCAATCTTTTATTCTAGCCACCTGGCTCTGGACTTATCAGACAAGAAAATGGCTATGGTTTGAGTTAGGTGGATTTTCTTCTCTCTTGCAATATTCTTCCTTTTGTATTTTCCTCCCTTTAGCAAGCACTCTTGGGAGCAAGAGTGCTTTGGAACATCTTCAAGCTGGGATTCTTCTTTCCTAAAATCCATGTTCTGGCAGTTTTTGTTGGAGGAAATTACCTTGTTTTGTGTATGCTCAGTCTCTTAAAGTCTTTCAGTTGTGTAGGGACTCTTTATTCACCAAGTCCTTGAAATACAGATGACTTTGTTACACCTGGACAGAAGTAAAGGTTTAATTAAACGTGGTTGCTATACCTTGGGGAAAATGAAAAGATTTGTGTGGTAAATTTGTCTTGTCTCCCTGTGGTTTTGACCATAAGAATGTAGAGTCAAGAATTGTAATAGTTCACTAAAATATTTTCTGTCCTAGATGTGCATGAATCATATAATTGTTTGCCTAATGAAGCTCTTAAGAATGACTAGAAGAAATGAAATGCATTAAGGAGTCTAACAGGAGAATGGGCCGTAGTGCCAAATTACTTTGAATTTTTATAATTGTTCTCAAGTAGGGAGTAAAGTGGGAGGATGAGAAGACAATTCTCCAGTTCAATTTCTACCTCTTCACTCATTTCATATTATAAATAAGTGGTTTATAGGACTGCTTTCAATTTATTCTCTGGTCCTGGCAGATGGGTGCTGTTCTGTTGCCTTTAAATTTCACTTTTCCCTCTTTATCTCATACACTTTGAGGAGAACATCACCAAATAATATTGGGTCCTGTTTTCTTGAGTACTTTTTAAAAGTATTTCTGAGTAAACACCCTTATTTAAAATTTGTAATATGAATTTTGGGCTCTGCTGATACCCACAATTTTTTCTAAGCCTATCACAGGGTAAAGGATAAGGAGTCCATGTTCTAAGACTTTTAAATGTGTGCCTTTTGTTTGCTGCGTTTTTACTTTGTCCACACTAAAGGGAACAGTCTTTCTGAAAAGAAAAAAAAAAAAACAAAACAAAACACTAAAAACTTATCATCAGTCTTGTGTGCAGTAGGGTTATTTGTACCAGATAGCAGCGCAGATATATTAGCTAGAGTTCATCTTGGGTTAAATTCTGGGAAAGCCACAGGAGAACAAGCCCTCTATTTAACTGACATTTTATATCTACAAGGGAGGTTGTGTTGCTAAAACCCAGGCAGGGTAAATATCCCTTGTGTTTAGAGGACCACGATATTAACAGATCTGCTGCTAAATTTATAATGACTATCAGTGATTTACTGGTTTTGTTGCGTCCCTTACCGGTTATGATGTACTTAGGTGCATTTCTATACATGTATGTTGAAATCTTCCTTCTCAAGAGCTGCATTTTTGTTCAATCACTGCCCGCGGATTATTCCCTGGAAATGGAATGTTAATTGTGTTGGGGACAGTAGATGCCAATATTTATTTACATAAATAACCATTATTATTTTATGTATAAAGCATTTTTTGTTAAAGCAATTTTCTTTCTTGTGGATTTGAAGAGAAATATAGTCTCATTTTCTCACTTGGTGACTTAGATAAGAGTAAATAATTTTTCTACACTGCAGTTTGTGCGAAAAGAGAAAGATGGGAGGAGAAATAGCCATGTTATTTATAATAAGTGAGAATTAAAAGTAATTAGTGGAACAGCACAACTCAGAGGATTGGTAACAGAATCCAGAGCCTTTTCTCTTCCAGGTGTTCAATTGCTGGGTAATGAACACGTCATAAATACCTCCATGGCGAGGTCACCAGTTTAAATGAGGTTTGTGTAAAGAGTGGCAGGAAGGCATTAGTGTGTGAGCATCAGTCACCAGGAGAACATACAGCGCTTCTGTCTGTCACAGAGGAGTGAAGACCAGACTGTTGTTTGGGTCCACAGCAGCCCCATCACTAAGGGACTCTCTGCCAGGAGAGGCTGTTGCCATATACCCTGCCACAGGCTGCAGCTCTTTGCGGTAGCTGTCCTGGGAAGACTCATCGACCACAGCACTTGCTGTGTTTGCTGTGTGACTTCTGCTGGGTTTTCTTTGCCTCATGTGGCTATGTACAAATACAATGGCAAAAGGTCTCCAACGGGCTTACGTGCTGGACGCAGCAAATTATGGCTTATTTTATGCAGGAGATGTAAACTAGATGACTGTGCTAACTCTAGCCTCACACTGTAATTCTGTTTCCATGTAAAACTCATTACTTAAGGGAAATGCCACACTCGCTAACCTCAATCCATACTGTTCCTGACCTGTAGAAGGGCATGGCTGGATCCCGGGTGTGCCTTTTCTGTTTGAAGGCAAAGCTGCTCACAGACTTGCTTAGAACAAAGACCAAATCTTTATGTAGCTGAAGGTTTGTATTAACATCATTAGAAGTTTAGCTGTTGTTTTGAGCCTTTTCTCTTGAAAGCAGCAAACAACTTGGTCAGAGGGCCATGTCATTCCAGCACTGAAGAGAATTAATTCCTTTTTTTGAATACGGAAAATACGGTCTATGCAGTTTCTTAGCACTACTCAGAGCTGTGAAGAGAGCGTAATGCTTGGAGCTTAGCTGCATATACCTTTAAGTATTTCTAATTGAAAAACACAAAGCATTGTTTTCTCTTGGAGAATCAGTTCCCACTTTGGATTTAGGAAAGAATGCAACACTGAGATAATCTCACTTTTCCCATCATCATCCTTTCATTCTTCTTCACTCCCCCCTCCCCAGACACAAGGTGACATATCCAAGTACTTGTCCTTCAACAGATTCTTCAGCAAGCAACAGAGCAGAAAGCCCTAATATCTATTCATTTGTAATCTGTCAGTCTTAAAGTATTAAGGACAATTGACTTCACATGTCTCAGGTAATTAGAATAGTCATCCTTTGCTCCAGATTTTTAAAGTAAGTGTCTCAAACTCTTAATCAGTACATTTATTGATGTCTTTCAACATATCTGTTTCTTGTCAAGTGTGTGCTAGATTTGAAAAAAATCTTGCATACTGAATTGTGCATAAGAATTATATTAAAAACCTTTTTCTATTGCTTTTGTAATCAAATAAAATATATTAGTGACAACGTGGTATTTTCTACATTCAGAGTAATCAATCTCTTTTTTTAATATGGAAAACTGCTCAAAAGCAAATTAATAAATATAAATGTCAGGAGTTACATTTACACAAATGTTTTAGTACTTGTTTTCCCAAGTTTATATTTCCACATCAAGTAATATTAACTATGATAATAGCTAATACCATTTTACAAGCTCTAAGGGGCTCATAAAAAAAGGTTGTTGGATTTCTTCAGCTGTTACTGATCTTAGCAAGAAAAAGCAGCCATTCCTCACCTCAGAAACCCGAGTCCTAACTTTGGCCACTAACACAAGTTTATGTAATTTTTGTTAGCTACAGATATGGGAGATCTCTGGGGACAGGTACACCTAAGATGAGTGTCCTCGGTGCCCTTTTGGAGCATGAGTCCTCTCAACAGATAGCGCTCTCCTGATCTGGCAGATCTGTGTTTGTGAGAAGAGCAATCTTTAGGGCTTGCTAGGGTATTGCCATTATTCTATAGCTATGACTATAGGGGCTTATCCACAAATAGGTTTTTTAGGCTCATTGTCACATTGCTCTTTTCAGCTGTCCTATTCAAGACACTCTTCCCCGGCATCCCTTTCACAAGGAACAGGCAAGTCTCTCAACATCTAGCACTATTCATTTGGTCCCTCGATGCTTTAGAGTAGTGGTTACTCAAACCATCCTGCAAAGGATTCTCAGACTGACTTCATGTGCTGGACAGCAGAAAAAAAACAATCTGGAGTGGATTTTACTGATTTGAAGGCAGAGTGGGGAAGCAGCTTGGGCAGCGGGAGGTGCATGTCTCCATCATTGCTGCAGTTTTCTCCTGTTAGCCACACCACATCAAAAAGCTGGAGATTGTTTCTGCAGCAGGGATTTTGCATGGAGAACTGGAGCGATGAAGTCAGACCAGTGCGGAGAGCAAAGCTGGTCCCTCCAGCCCTTTGCCAGTGCTTGCCCTAGCGCACCCCGCTCTCTAAGACTTTCTGCTTTGTAGGACATGGTATATTTGCAGTCCCAGTCAGGGACTGTTTTGAACTCTTAAACTAAGAATCTCATATTTGGGGGTTTTTTCAATATTTGGTGATAAATGATCAACAAATGCTGGAGAGGAATATACTGTGGTAAAACAAAAGCTTAGGGATAACTTGGTGGTGTTACCGTGTCCCAGCTGTCACACAGGATATTCCCCAGCCTCTCCTGTATACATTGTATACAGACTAGGAACCACGTGTAGATACACACGCTCCTTAAATGGATGTTGTGGAGTCCTTTTGCATATCCAGCTTATTGGAAGAAACAGGGATGAGCTCTGGAAGCTCTTTCTTTCACTGCCACTCTCTCTCCTGTACATCCTCTTCTTCAACTGTGCAGGGTGTACCGACAACAACAACAAGAGAGAAACTCGAGCGGTGGGGTGTAATCCAACCTGAGCATTAGAGCAGCCCCTGGTCTCTCGGGAAAGGTGCTTGCTCATTATAAGAGATCTCTTTATACCTAAGGGCTGTGTACATGATTCACTGCAGGGGATACAAAGGAATATATTTGAGGTGTGCTTATCTGGAGTTGTCCCCTTTTCGGTGAATTTCTCCCCTCTTCATTTCATTTCTCTTTGGGATGGGTGAAAACAGGACTGTGAGGATGTGGAAAGAGAGAACTCCTTACTGAGGAAGAATCTCATGAGTCTATGGACACTGTGTATGCTAGTACATGACAGAATACCCTGCAGGCTTCAAATGAAACCCCAGTTTCCCCAGAGGGTGGAAGACCTGTGGGGTATAAGGCAGCTGGCAGTGTCATGAGTGCCATGAGCGCTTTCAAAACACGTGTGCCTTTGAATCTCTTTCTGTTGAGCAGAATAACTCGATTACAATCGGGGGCGGGGCGGGGGTAGGTCTGTCCGAGTAACATAGCGTTGCCTTTTTTTTGTGGTAATAACAGCTGTACAGATCCAAGAAACAAAACTGATGTCTTCATGTGGATGGTTATCTCCATCAGCTGAGGGGACAGATCTCAGGACTTCAGTGTGTTGGGTACCAAAGTGATTCTGAACTGTAAACCTCCAACGGCACTTTGTTCATAATGGATGAATTCTCTGATTTACCTTACTTCTCCTTTCCTTAAGAAATGAATTGGTTCTGCACATACATAATACTTGCTCCTTTTTGTAATATATTACTCAACATGAAGCAATTAGGAATGCAAAGGTTGCACTGAGCAGCAGAAGGAGAACACTTGCCTCCCACTGAATCATTTTTGTCTCTTTAAAGGATTCATTTCCCAATTACTGAATTATTTTAAATGCAATATTTAACCTTCACCTTCTTAGTTTGCATGGACATTAAATAAGCTTGATACTTAAGGACTGTTGCTGCATTTTGAAAATTTGGGGCCCCATTCTGAAAACCATTACTCTTACGAATTATCTGAGTGGAATAACTGATGTAAAAATAGCTGTGATTTTAATATATAGACGATTGGATTTAGAATTTTAACGTCATTCATTTCATTGAAGGTACTTACCTGCATCCCTCTGACTACTTTGAAATTATTTTGTATGGGTATCTAAACATGCACACAGTGATGTATTGCTATGTTTATCACTGTTTTAGTTCACCGAGAGCCACTTCAGCTGAGCTGCAAATTCAAAATCTTCCCATAGGAGAGGCTAATTGACTTGTGCTTTTGTGGTTTATGGTGTCACCAAACCCCTTGACACAATTCTAGCTCTGTTGAATGGATGCTAATCTATTCTTATTCTAGCTATTGACTTAATGTTGATATAACATCTATCTATACTTCTCTTTCCCAAGAAGACACTTTGTAATTCAGTTATGATGGTAAATATTGTATCAACTTGAGACATCGTGACTCCATGGAAAAGTAACGTTTTAGTGAAGTTTATATAGATTTTGGCTTTCTAAAACATATAGTACTTTATCAAGAGGAAAAATATTGATATTGGCTCTGTTCAAACTTTTATTTCAGGATTGGGACAAAAGAAACTTGGTTTCATAAAAGTGTCCAGAGCAATTTTATTGTTTATTAAAAGCCATAAAATATATCTAGATTTGCTGTTACATTATAAATCATAGGCTTTTTCAAAACTAAGATTGCATAGACTGGATCTCTCTTTCTTCAGTTACATAGCCACAAAAATGAGTTATCCCATGCACTACATTTTGTCAGAGTTCAGAAGGATATTGCCATGACTCCAAGAACTAGAAACGGGCCAAAGTGGAAGCCAGGGATAGAGTCGGGGATTAGCTTTATCCCAGTGTGACTCTGTTGACTTAAGAATAACAGCTCAAAGCTTTAGAATATGAACTCCGTCTCAGGTGGGAGCTTTTCCACGTGGAATTTAGGAAGGAGATAGGATGGGAGTTTGAAACCTTCCTTCTTAGTTAGGGAACGGGATGTGTTTGAAGTGAAAAGGTGGGGCTGTTCTTCACTCCTGGTCTAGAGGGCTCAGATTCTCCTGAGTGGAGCTACGAGGCATAAAACTTTAGCTCAAGGTGGCAGAAAGCCAGTGAGGGCAATTGCTATCCTGACTTCACTCCTCATCCCCTTTCAACTTCTGAGTATCTCTGAAGCACAAACTGGAAGAATTTAAAGTCCCAGGTCTGAATCTGAGCTTTATTTGACCCAGAACTTGGGTTTTAGGCTAAATTATAGTACTGTCCCTCTGGCCAACCACAGGTGGTGTGGTAAAAATGAGCAGCTTTATGGTATGTTACCATTCATGTTCTTGCTGGGGCAGATCCAGCTTGGATGTCTAGAAAGCACAAAGCACACTGGAGCTGTAGCCACAACAAATAACGAGTGGGTTGGTGTGAACATTTTTATCTGCATTATGTATTAATTGTTCTTTACTTCCTGACAGGACGAGATGAGCAGAGCTGAAAAGAGAGGAACGTTAGGGTATGCCTGGGGAAATGTGGGAAGCTGAAAGGCAAGGCCTGGTGCTCTTAATAACCATTATAATAAATTAGCATATGATACAAATAATGCATCAGAAAAAGAAAAAAAAAAAGCTGTCTTGTAAAGCAGGACATAATTCTGCGACATGTGTACTGTCTCTAGATAAAGGTTTGAATGGTTTTCCCAAGAAGAAGCTTTATGCAAATGCGTACTGTCATGTGAATCAGATTAACGGAAGAAAGACTATTTATGCATGAAATCCAAACATGCTTCTGGGGAAAGGAGAGGAGAAATAAACCCTTTCTTTTATCTCAAATACAATATATGTGGAATGACTAAAAAGAAATGAATGTGTCACCTCTATTACTGACACAAAGTGATTTCCCACTAACAATTAGCATGAATCATAATGATAAAAATCTGAGATGGAAAAGACCTATTAGAACATCTAGTCCATCTCCCTGTAAATACAGGAATCTCCCTGACAATTTCTATACGAAGCAGTTCACTGCTCGAGAGTTTGTGTTTTCATCACTGCCACTTCACATGGGCATTTGCTAAGAAGTCTTTACAGTGACTACCACATCTCTTCTTCACCCGAAAATAGAATTACATCAGTTCTGCTCTTCCAGATCGACGTCCTTCTGGAGAAACTTTTGGTCCTATCTGTACCTGGAACATAAAATAGATGTTGTTGCTTTACAACTTTAAAAACAATGGGTTGTCTTTGCTTTCACGCACTGCAGAAGATGTACAAACTGTTCATGTATTCAGCAGCAGCACAGAAAGCAAGCAAAGGGAAATGCTTGGTTACAGTGAAATAAGATAATGTAGCAGAAGCATTTTGGGCGACACCAAACTGGACTCAGCTAAGTGGGGAAGGTGGATATGGAGTTGTTTGTGGCTGCCAGGTTTTGGAGCTTGTTCTGTGCCATCTGTACCCCAAAGGTAGGCTAGAACAACCTTAGGGTTGCTCAGACTCCTCCCATCTTCGGATGGCCCCCAAAATAATTTGTTCCTGCTCCCTTTTCTCCCCCCATGTCCCTTCTGCTGGGCTGCACGGGAGGTGATGGCACATAGCTGGCTGTGCTGGCTCTGCTCCCACCAAGGGTCTCTCAAGCAGAGGGCAGCTCTCAGTCAGCAGCACAAAGTATCAGGGATGTAGACCACAGTCTGGCTCTTTGTAACCAAGAGGCCAAGATTCAATGAGAATTTAGGATCAAGTTTGGCACTAATCCCTTTTTTAATAATAGAGATGTACCGCTAGAAACAGAATTGGTTGGGAATGCCTTTGAAGGTAGACAGTGTATGAAGCAAGCCTGAAAGTGAACTTGCATATGCAACTTGGCTTGAAAGTCGGGGCAAGTAGGTTCATTTCACTGCATATGTATGTAGGCATACCCAGGCTGACTGCTTATTTATCTGAATCTGTAGCTGTTTGCACCGGTGTGATACTATAGGCATACTCCATGCACTTGAAAACTGCCTGGCCAGATTCAGATGACATTGATTGATTTTTCCCCACTAATTTCCATAGACAACAATTTCTCATCCCAAGCATTTTGTATGAATCCAAGATGTGAGGCATTTGGCTGATTACCCTCAGGATGCACATGTCATTATGGTCTGATTCAATTCCTACCAAAGTCGACTGGAAACTTTCCACTAAACCCAGGGGCTGCCGAGCAGACCCTGTGGAATTAAAGGCTGCAAGTGAGGGCAGAGATATAAAACCAAATGCTTTCATGGGAGTTTTTTTTAAAAAGGGGTATTTTGGGTGTGTGGTGATTCTGTTTGTGGCATCCTCCCGCAACCCTGCAGAGGAGGCAGCGGTCCTGTGCAGGAGTTGCTGCTGTCCCGGGGAGGGAGGAGCGAACAAAACCCACCGCATGGGTAACATCAGCTACAAGTTTCGCTTAGATGCCTGTGGCTGAACAGCGTTCATGTGTACGCAGCCTGGAACAAATCCAAAGGCTGATCAGATGATCCCAGGCAGAAAAATTTTTAAAGGATATTGTTCCTCTGAAATGCATCAATTTGCCCCACGTGAGCTAAAATAATTTAGGTAAAATTGATCTGCTCATGATGCCTTTGTAATGTATTTATTTTTAAATGGATGAGTTTTTTCTGATTGCTTGTAAGGATTTTTCTGAATTACAATGATCTTTAAATATTACTTGTAACATTAGCTGTTACAAAATTTTCAGGCAGAAATTCGATTTTCTTTTTATTTAAAATAGATAATGGGCATTTAAAAATAAGAGTTCCCCAGTCCTGGCACAGACCCAGTCATGGGTGTCCCGATGTGTAACTCAGCACAGATCATTTTAAAAATAAGAAGTTTGCTGAACAAATATAAGCTTCCCGCAGCTGAGCATGTCTGTCCCTGTGGACCAATGAACTTCCCTGTGACTCGAGATATTTTTAATTCTGCTCTGGACTTTCTCCAGGAAATCAGTAATAATTACTAATTGTATTTTTGTAAGCTAAATGAAAGGATGCATTCTTTCTTGAAACTCTCCTTTAGCTTTTGCAATTCATTATGTTGCTCTTTTATGTGATTAATCCTTGTCTTTGTATTACAACTTCACTTAATCAAATAGTGCTGTGTAGCATACCAAGGGTTCTTAAGTGTAAGATATTTTCTCCTTTTTTATTGTCACTTTTTTCTTTTCTCTGCTACTCACATCTCTTATAAACTTCTAGCAAAACAACGTTTTGCTAAAGAACTAAAGAGTTCTACAATCATCAGGGGAAATTTGCATGCGATTATTGTAATTTTGCAAAGCCCCCCTGCCATGTGTGGAGCTACAAACTGATTTTTACCAGCTGAGGATATGTCCTTACATCACCAACACACACTAAGGCAGTTTCCTGATAAAACTATTTCAACAGAAGGTCAGTCAAAACCCCTAAATGACCTCAGGTTTTCTTTCTAAAGCTTTACTGTATGAAATATATTAAAACAGACTTACCTGACCACCTTAAATTACATATTAAAATTATCCTCTTGCAATATGCCCACACTGGAAATGGCAGGCAGAAAGGAGCTGGTTTTGAGTGGTTTAGAGAAAGTCTTAAACACTTAGGTTGCTGTACAATTTTGTGGCAAATCTCACTTCTTCCTTTGCAGCCAGGGAAAGTTTTTTCCGTGGTGGAAGTGGAGCATGTCTGTCATTCCAGCATAGCATGGCTGCAATATTGCCAGCATTAAGTGTTCAAAAGTCAGGAGACTGGTTTACACAGAGCAAGGTCCTTACTTTAAAAGAAATATTTTTATCTTCCAGTTTCTTATTTTTTAGGGTGCCCTTGGGTCCTATTTCCAAGGGCCCTTCTGTATCTCAAAATGAATAAAAAAGCAGACAAAATCAAGTTCAGGAAAGGCAGCATCCTCATTGCTCCAGGACCTGGGGCTTTAAGAGCAAGATCTTACCAGCCTCGCAGTGGAAAAAGCAGAACTGGTTGGAGCTGCCAGGGAAATGTAGTTGTTTTATCACCATAGAGGTGTCAGTGTGTCAAGGATGAGTCTGAATATCTATTACCATGGAAACTCTCTCTCCCTTGAGCACAGCAGAGGTTGGGCATTGCCCGTTCGAAGCTCCGCCAAGGTGAGCTGGGCTGGAGCCCAGGACAACATCAGCTGTTACTTAGGAAAGCACTGAGGAGGCCGCTTACCTTTCATTAAGGAATCACTCTCACAGCTTAATAATGAAATAATAAGTGAAGGCAGTAACTGAAATGTTCTGTGCCAGTGTAAATAGATAAGATGCTAAAAGACATTGTTAAAATACACAGTGCCATCACTGTAGGATGAGTCAAGCTTCTTGCTGGTGAGTACCACAGTGGATTCCTCTGTGAAGCTTTTTACACGGAGTTCCTAATTGCAAGGATAGTGAGCAGGCAGAGGAAAAGAGTAAAAAAGTAGAATTAATATCTTCAATTAAGTGCTTAATAAATGTTGAAAAGTAGCTTTCAATATTCAGATGACTGACCTGCATCAGCAGAGCGTGGAGGTGCGTGCTCACCTTAAGCATAGTTATAATCTCACAGAAATAAAAAATAAAATAAATAAAAAGTATTGCGGAGTTGTGTGGCCCTGCTTGCATGAGTAATGCCAGGGATCTGCTTCTTGAACCGGGTCCTTTATGCAAATAATAAGTCACAAATGTGGTGAGGATTTATTTTATGTTCTTTCAAATGAAGATGGGTTGGCTGTATTCAGTATATTAAATCCTTCCTGCTGCTAAGCTTAAAGAAACTGATTCTCTTGTAACATATTTTGATTTGACTACTGTAGCTTCCAAGTGCTATAAAGCACTAGAGTAGTTTGCCTTGGCCTCACACCTAGTTACAGTAGTGCTAACTTTAAAATTGCTGAAGAAACCCACATCTGGAGTCAATTGAGTGAATTTTAACCAGCTTTGGTGGTAATATGCAAGTAATATTTCATCCTCGTGTGTATTTCACTCATCTTATAAAAAAGATGCCTCATTCCAAGACTCCTAGACATATTTCTTCGCTGTCTCATATATCAAGAGTATCAGACTAAGCAGACCGCTTAAAACTGGATATGTCCAAACACTCTCTTATCCTAAACAACGGTGAATATTTTTGCCAACACTTCCATTTCCTGCCGTGGAAAAGAAATATATAACCCCAAAGCCTTGGCCAGATCCTGCTTTCCTTGAAATGCATGGCAAATTTGTCAACAAAACACTCTCTGGCTTGGTAGTGGGGGGAGAAGTTTAACAGCTGGAATT